>NC_136797.1:15205667-15413167 GCF_951216825.1 Electrona antarctica
TCTACAGTGACATCAAAAGACTGGGAGGTATGCTCCAAAATAATTGTAGTTTGATTCACTTTAATTTACATTTTTAACAAATTGTTTTATATAAATCTGAAGACATGCATGCTGTCATGACTCATGATTGTAAGTAAGGGTAAATTGTTTCTTCTGTTGTGTCTCAGTATTTTTCCTTGGTGCTGTTGCTATGTTTATGATTATATAAGTATTTAGTGTTTTATTTTTTATTTTTATTTTTTTTAATCCTTTAGTGTTTCTGCCCCCTCCACCTGAGGATGATGGAGATATCTATGATGACGTGGTGGATCCAAGTCTGGATATCAGGTGAGAATGCATTTTGATTGATTGATAGGATACTGTATTAACAGTTTGAAAAACAGTACAGAGGTATAGTTACATGTACAGTTGGGTGCCACCGATATTGTCCCTTATCATTTGACCCATTTAGGCCTGACCTCAAAATTTAAAAAAATCCTTCTAAATCATCCAGTTTTCTGAAATAAATATTTTCACGATTTTTCAAAAATAGCAGACCTACAAGTTCATAGCGCGCCACTCGTGGCGCGCTATGAGCTTGTAGATCTGCTATTTTTCAATAGCTAAATTATAACATAATGTTTAAAACACCAAAAGGGGTTCCCGCCCAAAATGGGTTAACTGTCCTTTTGCGCAGATCACGCAAACCACAGCAAAAAGAAAAGGACAATATCGATGGCCTCCAACTGTAGGATACTGTAATTAACAGTTTGAAAAAAAGTACAGAGGTATAGTTACATGTATACAATAATGCTAAAAGGATAACACAACATTTCCTGAGGGCCCTGTGGTCCTACAGTATGTGTATTCAATTCATCAAGAAGAAACTATAGTAAAATACGCACATCACCTTCGTGGAGGTGCTGGGTTCAAAAAGGGACATAGGAAAAGAGAAGGGAACCCGCACACTCATAATGCTCCAAAAGGTATATGTATTGATGATGTTTCGAGCCAAGGCTCTTCATCTGGCCAAACTCAAGATGTGAGTGATCCACCCACTTAAATAGACCATAGGCAAAGAGATGGGAACCCGCACACTCATATGCTCCAAAAGGTATATTTATTGACTTCAATTCATCAAGAAATTAAATCCAATGGAGATGATGGTGTTGTTACAGTAAACTGTAAATACAAACAACACAAATTACATGATGCATTTTTCGTCAGAATGTGTATTCAACACAAGATAATGCATACTGTACACACAGAGTGTACAGTACGGCTCAGTGACCTTGTGGTTTGATTGTCCGCCCTGACTCCTGATAATGGGAGGCCGGGGTTCGATACCCGGCCGGGTCATACCAAAGACCCAGTGCCTCCCTGCTTGGCACTCAGCATCACGGGTTGGATTGGGGGTAAATCCCTGCGACATACTACTAGCGTCATGTCCAGGGGGTGTACTTGTACATCAAGCTTCCTCACGCTACAGAAACAGGAGATAGGCTCCTGCCCCTATGGGCCTCATGGCTCGGCAAGGCTTACCTACACACATAACTATACCATAAAGTCAACAGCATGCACGTGTGTTCACAAGTAACAAGATAAACTGAAACTGAACATTTAAAGAGAAACAAAATGGTACTTACTTTTCACCTTTGGTTTGGACATGCTCCCAAGTCCCTCTATTCCACTGGAACGCAAGTCGTCACCAATGTCTCGTGGCTTCCTGAGGATGTTAACCTGGATACCTGCTAAGTAAAACACTCTCCGTTGTAAAGCCTGGTTTACACTTTGTGATCCCACTACTACGGAGAAGAAATGAAGCACGATATGATCACAGATCTGCACGCCCAATGATGCTAATCCCTGAACTTTTTAAAATAACCACTTTGGGGTGAAGTTGCCCTTATTTGCTGATTAGAAGTAATGTTTCCCCACACCATTTCCTTCACTTTATGAGTAACAACTGACTCCAGATCAGCATAATATGGGCATCTACACCCTTTTCATTAACAATCATGATTAGTCATAATAATTGCAGTTTGATTACTGACAAGACAGACCAATCAATTAGAGTAACATTCAGCTGATTGTTGATTCATTGGAATCGGTGTTTCGATTTCTGGTCACTTTTACTAATTATTTAATAAGTTATTTTAATGTGGATTAATTAATTTCTGTTGTTTCAGTCAGGAATTACCTCCCAACATGGAGGTGGAAGCAAACAAATTATGTGCAATTAACTAATCACTAATGACTTATCATTGCATGATCAGAACATTTTACTACTTACTCATTTATTTAATCCAATGTTAACCCATACTTATACAATTATATTGAATGTGTATAATATATTAATGCTAATACTTTTTTTTCCATGTCAGAGTACCTCCACCAAGCCAGTTTTCTGCGGAGGGGAATTCAGGTATCTATTTTCTTTTTAAATGCTATTATACTGTAGTTATATTTTTGTTAAACAGTTTGCTTCACGTTTATGATCCATGAACTATTCTTTTCATTAAAAAATAATAATATATGCAATAGAATTGTTGGGCCCAGAGTTAGCTACAGTTGGAGGCCATCGATATTGTCCTTTTCTTTTTGCTGAGGTTTGCGTGATCTGCGCAAAAGGACAGTTAACCCATTTTGGGCGGGAACCCCTTTTGGTGTTTTAAACATTATGTTATAATTTAGCTATTGAAAAATAGCAGATCTACAAGCTCATAGCGCGCCACCGAGTGGCGCGCTACGAGCTTGTAGGTCTGCTATTTTTGAAAAATCGTGAAAATATTTATTTCAGAAAACTGGAGGATTTAGAAGGATTTTTTTAAATTTTGAGGTCAGGCCTAAATGGGTCAAATGATAAGGGACAATATCGGTGGCACCCAACTGTAATTTGTATACTGTACGTCCAAGGAAATCCTGGACAGCTTCCAGTGCTAGTGAAGCTAGCAGCTTCACTGCACAGCTTCCAGTGCTAGTGAAGCTAGCAGCTTCACTAGCACAGCTTCCAGTGCTAGTGAAGTGCAACATCCTACTCCTTTTGCACTTCCTTCCTGAGGCCCACGCTCTAAATCAGTGGTTCCCCAAACGTTTTCATGTCAAGGACCCCCAAATTTACACTAATTAGCCCGCGGACCCCCCATTTCAAAAGAGGATTTAGAAGGATTTTTTTAAATTTTGAGGTCAGGCCTAAATGGGTCAAATGATAAGGGACAATATCGGTGGCACCCAACTGTAATTTGTATACTGTACGTCCAAGGAAATCCTGGACAGCTTCCAGTGCTAGTGAAGCTAGCAGCTTCACTGCACAGCTTCCAGTGCTAGTGAAGCTAGCAGCTTCACTAGCACAGCTTCCAGTGCTAGTGAAGTGCAACATCCTACTCCTTTTGCACTTCCTTCCTGAGGCCCACGCTCTAAATCAGTGGTTCCCCAAACGTTTTCATGTCAAGGACCCCCAAATTTACACTAATTAGCCCGCGGACCCCCCATTTCAAAAGATATTCCAGGGACCCCCATATAAGAGAAGATTTTTACGGCTCTAGCAGTGATTCTCAACCCGTTTCATTTCAAGGACCCCCAGGTTTGACATGCATATTAGTCTACAGACCCCCATTTAATGACATTTCTATCTCTGGGACGCCCAATTTATATTGTAAAATCAATGTTAATTTAACTCTGAGAGAGTACAAATGGAACCAAATGGACCCTTTAGGGACGGGTCCACACACTCTCGGAGTTACAGACACGTAAGGGTCCATTTTGGTTCCAAACTGTCATTTAGCTGGGGACCCCCTGGAACCCCCACTGGAAGGACCCCTGGGGGTCCCCGGACCCCACTTTGGGAACCACTGCTCTAAATGAGAATGTGTTCTTCTTGGCCATCTTACTCAACAATTCCTGTTTTAGTTTCCTTAGACCAGTCTGGAGCAGCAGTTGATGAAGACATTTATGACGATGTTGACTCTCAAATTGTCCGTCTTCCACCGCTAATCAGCAGGTAAAACTACTAAAGAGCCAAAAAATGTTATACACACATATAGCATATATTATATATTATAGCATTTTAAAGTCTAAAGGCTGTGACGTGGATTCTATTACTTGCCAGCTTTCTCATTTTCAGTGTTTATCATTAAGATCTCAATTTGACCACTACAATCTCTACTATTTAAAGTTATTATAATACAATATTTGCTCTCTATAGCCTCACAGCTTTGAAACACAAGATGGAAGAGATGGATCCAAAGAAGCAGAAAAAGTTTGAGAAAGAGGAAAGAGACTTCAGGAAAAAGTTCAAGGCATGTGATTTTGCTTACATCATTGCTGTTCATTCCCTCACCCTGTGAGGGGACTCATGTGATTCTTATCTGTAGCTCTTCGCAATGACTTTCATTTTTCAAACATCGCAAGACATCGCATGACTTCTTATCCTTTCCACACTATTACAGTATGAAGGGGAGATCCAGGTGCTTTATCAGGTGACCATCATCCCCACATTATCTAATAAAAAGTGGAGTGGCAAAGATCTGGCAATCAAACCGAGGGAAACTGTCGATGTCATCGTTAAAGCCGTGGACAACAAGCTGATCTGTAGGAATGAAGAGGGCAAGTGTGAGTACCTACTGTATATACAGTATACCTGCCTTCCTGTCTAGTGTCTGTCTATACATTAAAATGCAGAATTCATTCTGCTAAATAAATGATAATGTGTAAAAAATGGACCCAGATGCTAATTTAACACAGTGTTAAATTAGCATTTGTTAAATTAGCATCAGTGTTAATAACACTGAAAGTGTACAAATTGACCAAATGTTAAATGTAACACTTTTGGGTCAATTTCTGAGTGATACGGGATAGGCAGGAAGGACATAATGTTTGGAGGAATTTGTGTTAAATGTTGAAGAAATTGGCGTGTCAAAATTAACATGGAGAATTACAATTGAACATTGATGGTGGGTGTCTGTCATAATTCCACTAGTTGAAATTGGTTGGTTCAAGCCTACATAAGCACACATTTTGTTTTACAAGAAGAAGAAGAAAGAGACAGAAAAAAAACATGATTGGTTTTCATATAAACATACTTATTTTTTGTGTTATTATTATTCTTATTATTTGATATTTATTTAGCACAGTATTAAAACAATACAATAAAACATACAGTACATAAAAACATGAGGGAAAGTGCCAGGTTGAGGCAAGAAGTCCAACTCCAAAGGGCTTATACGAGGCTTCTACCTACAGTATGTAAGATATAATACCATTTAGAACCTTTCTGTTCCTACAGTATACTACACTAGTAGGCTATACCCATGTGTCTAAACCCACCTTAGTATAGTACACAGTAGCCTATTGTCTTGCTGTCTGAGATGAATACTAATGATCTATCACACTCTCATTTGCAGTTGGTTATGTTTCGACAAACCACATTGACATGGAGTAAGTATGACCCATTCAAAGACAAACACATGATTGCTTCCACGCATGCACGCACGCACGCACGCACGCACGCACGCACGCACGCACGCACGCACGCACGCACATGTACAGCTTAAAAACACATGCACACCCCCACACACACCCACACACACACCACACACACACACACATGTCACACACACGCACGCACGCACGCACGCACGCACGCACGCACGCACGCACGCACGCACACACACACACACACACACACACACACACACACACACACACACACACACACACACACACACACACACACACACACACACACACACACACACACACACACACACACAGATGTACAGCTTAATTTATATATTATGTCATTCTTTATTCGTATTCATGTATTCTTTATTTTCTTTTGCTGTTCCTAGGGATGCTGATATCTATGATGACATTGGAGGAGATGGTACGTTTTAATGTTTAGGGGGTAATTTTATAATGAACACATACTTTACACACAAAAAAAAACACTGTCTAAAATACTAAGATGAGAACACTCAAATACTACTAGGAGGTTTTACTATTGTTTTGATTATTTGGATTTTCTATTTCATGACAAATGTTCATATGATTTCTCCACAGATTGCATCTATGACAACGACTGAAAAAAGACCCCTCTAATCACTGTATTGCAATGACTTTATTACGAATGCTCTTTGGCATTAGGCCTGATTCTTTACTTTGATATGTTTTCTTTACATTATTTATTGTGTTTGCTGATGTGATGTTAGCATTTATCATCAGTCATGAGAACAATACAGTCTTTTATACATTATTGTATTTGTTAAGATCAGATGTTTTTTTTTTAAGTTTTTATATTTGTTGCAACATAAAACATATTTAATGATATAACATCTTTTGGGTTGCAATTAGGTAGGCTACAGTGTAAAATCAGCAATGTCAAAAGACACAATTGGAAAACATTACATGAAGCAGCAGTATTTAATTTCTCATTTTAAATGTCTCCCTTTGTATTCTTTGTTTTCTTTTTCCCTTTTCTTTTTTTTGTCCTGAGTGGTACCAGTTTCAAAACTTCTGTGCCCAATTTTGGAACATTGTCCAGGGCTTAAATGTTGTAACTTGTTCAACAATAAAAAAATAACTATGCACTTTTTGATTTGCTTTTTAATTACAAAGAAGAAAAACAACACAAAAAAGTGTTGTAAACAATGTTTTGTTTGGCCCAAAACATTGTGTTTATTGTCATGATTTGTCACGACAAGAGTTGGCTTTGTCCGCGGCGTAAATGTCTTTAAATAAATACTTTCTGAAAAGTCTATGAGGAAAATGAACGGAGATTTTTTTTCCAGGTCTCTCGAGGGGGCGGGACTGCTCTATAGAGTGCTATGTCTTCATACAATGCTATTTAAGTTACATAGAATATGCATACGCCTGTAAGGTCGCCGAGGTTAACTATACATACTGTAATGAGAGAATAAGAATGACTAGATAATTCAAATAGACTAGACATAGACATAGACTTTTTGAATAGAACTTTGGACCAAAATGCTTAGGTTTCCTAACTTGAGCATCACCATGCGTTTTATGTTCAGCACATCCAGAGCACAGCCTCCAACAACAGCTAGACAGTTGGACAGACATTCAGTCCACATGCAGTCCACTCACAGTTAACAGTTTTTGTATTGAGTTGTGCTTGAAATGTACTGTAATTCTGCAAACTGTTAATAAATACTTCAATCAATCAATCAATCAATCAATCCATCAATCAATCAATCAATCAAAGACAGACATTCAGGAGGCACAGCAGCCATGGATGAAAGCTTCATAGCAGTACAGCAGAGTACAGCAGCGCCCCTCAGTGGATCTTCATTGACATTACACATTTCAAATATGATGCAGGCAAAATATCATACCAGGCCAGCTATACGTATTGATTCAATCATTTATTGATTCAAGTATCGTACTATTTTTCCAATCTATTTGATCTAGATTATTTCACATGCATCGACGTTTGCGTTTAAAACATTAATTGGGTCGTGGTTGGTAGGCCTAGTATTACCCTAGCTAGAATGGCTGTGCTATTATTACATAAAACATGATGAATCAATGAATACGAAAATGTATAAACTTTTTTTTTTTTTTTTAAGAATAACCTATTAAGAGGTTTGCTCTCGGGTGTATTAATTAAGTTAATGATCAGCGAGTTATGGTCTAATGTGACTTTTGGCACCTTGTCCAGCATCATCATAGATCAGATATTAGCTCTTGCAAATGCAACGGCATTTAGAATGGACCAGAGCTCAGATATCATATATCAATGATATGATATCTGATCTGATATGATATCTGATCTGATATGATATCTGATCTGATATGATGATGCTGGACGCGTTTTTTTTTTTTGCTGCATGATCATATTTGATGATGAATCATAAATTATCAACATAATTTATGATGCATAATCAAATATCATTTATGATGCATCATCGAATCAAATATGATGCATGGAGAAAAAAAAATATGGAAAAATTCTATTCATGTGATGATGATCTTCCGGGTCGGCTGCCAGACATCCCCCCACCCTCTCCAAAAACCTGACCCGCTTTATGGTCCAACTTGTCCTCCGGCCGAACACTAGACAGGCACAGAGTCACAGAGCTGTCTGCAAAGGTCAGTGCTGTTTAATGTATGGGACCTAAATTAAGCTTTCATTTGAGGCGGCACGTTTTGACCATGCATGCATTCCTCTCTCCTTTACGGAGTGTGTTTGTGCATTTGTAGTGTTTTAATGTGATTTCATGTGAATGCGCGTTAACATCCGTGGTTGTTTGTTAGCCATAAGCTAGCTTTGCTCGAGTTAGCATTTTTTCCTCTCTCTCTCCATAAAATAGCAGATGTACAAGCTCACCAACGCCTCGCAACGCTACGCGTTGTTGAGCTTGTACATCTGCTATTTTATGCGCGCGACACCGTCGCACGACGGCGTATAATCCAACTTTTTTTTGTCAATGGAGACAAAAAAAACAAAAGTGGTTTTGGCTGCAGCTGCTATAAACTCCTGACACAGCAGGAGTCAGTCTGAAGGATATATTATTTATAAAAGAAACAAACACTTGTTGAAAACGTTTATTTATTTAGTATGCATATAATTGTGCTGGTCTGTACTGTATCTTATAAACATGTATACTGACAGACAGTATATATACTGTACACGTGTATAAGTTTCCATGTGAAGATATGATGTCCAACCAACCCGGTGTCACTCACAGTCACACGTCTGCCATAATAATAACCTACAGCTTCCCCCCCCGGGACAGTTAGTTAGTTATACAGGGCTTGATTACGTGGTGGTATAGTCCCAGTTTTTATTAGTTTTAGACAGATGCAGAAGCCTATTAAAGTCACTGTCACAGCGCAGTGACAGTGACAGGAGAGTGCACATATGCATGCATATGTCATGTATTTTCTCCAATGGATTGACTGGCCTTTTATACCTGTATATGATTCAGTTACAGTTTATGGTCCATGCTAGCCCGTCTCCGGACCCCCTGGGTTGAGCTCCTTTGGACCCCTACCCCGTAGGGTCCGGTATCACCGGCTTCAAGCGACATGGGATGCAATCTGATTTACCCTGACTTACCCCTGTGCTGCGCTGTGGGTGTCACGCTGACATATTCCAAAAGAAGCATATGAACGCTATAGGAGACAACGAACCATCTGACCCCCCCCCGCGAACGGCTCAGAAGCCGTTAAGTATTTTTAATGTTTGTACGACCGTTTTGGCAGCTACCTATTGTACCGCCTCCATCACCGTGGCTCGCTACCTGCGACAGAGCGTCCGGCGCTCTGTCGCAGGTAGCGAGCCACGGTGATGGAGGCGGTACAATAGGATGTCAATAAAGAAGGAAGGAAGAGAGCTGCCAAAACGGTCGTACAAACATTAAAAATACTTAACGGCTTCTGAGCCGTTCGCGGGGGGGGTCAGATGGTTCGTTGTCTCCTATAGCGTTCATATGCTTCTTTTGGAATATGTCAGCGTGACACCCACAGCGCAGCACAGGGGTAAGTCAGGGTAAATCAGATTGCATCCCATGTCGCTTGAAGCCGGTGATACCGGACCCTACGGGGTAGGGGTCCAAAGGAGCTCAACCCGGGGGGTCCGGAGACGGGCTAGGTCCATGCATGCATACAGGCTGTCCTCCTGTTGTCCTCAAACTCATTATGTGGTTATTATTGTCTTTGAGTAATGTGGCTTTGAATGATTCACAATGGTTTTGTCATTGTGTTTTGAGCTGCATGGTCTCTTCACTCTAGAAACAGTCTAGAGACTTGTGTGAATACAGTAGGCCTATATATTAGGGTTGTACCGATCGGATCGGTTGATCGGAAATCGGGGCCGATCACCTGATTTTCAAATGATCGGATCGGGAGCCAAAAGTGTGATCGGGACATCCCTAGTATCAATATTATATCCATATCATGATATTAGACTGGAAATTGTCTGTGATTTGGGATATTGTACTATTGTGATATGGCATGAACGTGTTCTATGAAATATAAATATCGGATCCGGAGAAATCGGTATCGGCAGATGCTCAAAATCAAATGATCGGAATTGGATCGGGAGCAAAAAAACGTGATCGGGACATCCCTAGTATATATGCATTGTGACCTAATTTGCTCCCCAGCCTATCAGTGTTATAGTTAGTAGGCCCTAGTGTGTTTTTTAATGATTAGCCGTTAATCAATGATGTTATGTTACTAATGTGATGTCAGGCTCGTCCAGAGTATTCCAGTAATATCACCTCCTCTCTGACCACTACATGACGTATTTTTCCATCCAGTGCCCTTGACTGTTCCAGTGTTGTGTGCTATAGGACTGCAACTATTGATTATTTTCTTGCCGATTATGCTATCGATTACTTTTTTTAATTAATCGAATAATTGAGAAGCGTGTTTTTATATTTTGTTTTATTTTGTATATTATATCAAAAATATGCATCATGCAGCAAGCACTAGTTCTGCCAATTCCACTACGTGAAATAAAATTGAATGAAAAACATTTTATTTTCTCCAAATTATCTATTAATTTGATTAGTTGATTTAATTAACCCCTACTGCATATGACAGGGTTTGTCTTGAAATTGAATGAACCTGCAAGAACAGAATTATACGACCAATCAAGATGTGAGTCATGGACTTTGTACTGTAGGACAGGTCACATAGAAGTACAGGTTGTCAGACAGGGACGCCATTTAAGTTCTGGGGCAAAGTTTAAAGCATTTTCAGTGGATTCGACCTGTTGCCTAAACATAGCATAGCATGTGCGTAGACTGCGTACCATATGCGATGTAACTGTATACTTGTTGTAACTTATAAGCATTCCTATAGAAAGGACTTGCTTTTATAGCCTGCTTTTGAAAGTGGAATAAAAAATATTTTTCTCACATCTCTCACCTTCCCACTGTCTTGTTTGTCCTTGTCTGCCTCTCCCTCACTCTTTCCTCACTCTCCACTCAATCCTACTATGACCCCTCTCTTGTTACTTCCCTCTCCCTCCACTTCCCGTCTCTGTCTGCCTCTAGGTAGCGAGAGCCAGTGCAGTCTGTCCCCCTGCCGTATGAGAGTGGGGAGTGTGCACCATGGCGAGCCTGCTACGTGTCGTGGCTACCAGCTGCTCAGCCCCTCTGTTCAGTGGGGTGTCATGTGTTAAGCTGCAGAGTGCCCGTGCTGTCAAAACACCATGCCTGCGCTTCTTCAGGACCCACCAGGCTCTTGGACGATGCGCTGGTCCAGCAGGTAAGACCCGAGACTGTGTCTGTGTTGCTCTGTTTAACTTGGGCTGTCTGCATAGTTGCACGCCGGCCGGCTACACACAGAAGTCTCTTCAAAACTCTGACAAAAGTGATCCATAGAATAATCACTAATACAATAATCAGTGGTTGCAGGCTTGCAGCCTTGAAACGCTTTACACAATGTCGTTTTCGTTTGGAATTCGTTTTCCTGCACATTCATAGTATTGTGGAGGCATAACAGTAATTATACTAATGCTAGTTATCCTGGGAAAGGATGTTGTAGTCTATTCGTAATGGTAACCCTCAGGATTCGCGCCTGGGTTTACTTTGCGGCATAGGAAGCCAAACATCCACAACTCGACAAATAGTTGAGATCAAGTCAAGTAACTTGGGTTAACTGTTGCATGCATCCCCACTGTACAGTATGTGTGTATGTTGCAATCCAAGGCCAAGGTCGCACACTGTACCGCCTGTGCTGTACTGCTCCCATTTCCCACGGCTTCAGTTTAACCCAGTCATCACCGTACACAAGCAGGACGTTTGGCTGCCTAGTGAACACCGGTGTCAGCCGGTTGCAGGTGCTTTATTCCCACGTGTACCGCTTTTAGCTTACGTCTGCCTACATCAAACAGATGCAGCAGGCATGCATGTTTTGTGCCAGTGAGCGTAGTATTGTGTAATAACGCTGACGTCCCTGTGCACACACGTCCGTGTGCATGTCTGTCACCGAAGGGTCATAGTGACCTGGCTCACTGTGTGATGGCTGACATTCCTAGAGCTCAGCGTGTGAGCTGGTGGCAGCTGGTAGTGTCTATTCTTGGCACAGTATCAACTGGTTGGCTCTTGATAGTCCGAGTCCACAGAACACATTCAAGTGAAGAGCAGAGAAACGTTAATAGACACAGGGCCCGTACACCACACCATCCTGAATGGACTCAGAACCACTTAGACCTGATACTTGGTTGACCAGAGTCCCCCCCAAGACTCTTAAGGGCTCTATTTTCATCCATGCTGTAAACCCCTTATCCCTAAACTACTTTGCCTTTTTTTACTATTTGGAAAAACATTTTTGAATAGTTAAAAAAGCCAATCTAGCCAAAAGCTCACAACATGTTGATGTAGATCAGCTAGTTGAACCATTCAAAAATTATTTTCAAAATATTAAAAAAGGCAAAGTAGTTTAGGGATAAGGGGTTTGGACGAAAATAGAGCCCCAGGTCTCTCCTATTGTCCCTCTACAGTCTACACTAACAAACGCAGATGCTGTAGAAAGAGAATGTTCAGTATTAATGTTAGCCCTAATTAACGTGCAACCAGGATTATGTAATTGATGCTAAACAACCGCCTGGTTTTCAATGTGTTGACTGATATAAGTTAATGGGGATGATGGTTAGCTAACTGATAACGGATATCACAAAACCACGGAGGACATTCTGTATACTGTAGTGTAGCAAGTTGGCACGCACGTTTGGCTTGGTGTTACCCATATCTAAAGCTACACAGAGAGACTCCTTTTCACTCTTTTTTATGTTGCTTGTCATGTTGAAGCCTCGATGTTGAAAAGGGCCCTTGTGAACTGTCAAAGTGATTTTCCGTCTGTCCTTTTGTTTAGAGAATTAATTTATCTCTGTGGAGAACACTTACACTATCGACAAACACTTGTCTTATGCGTATATTAAACATCCTTTAGTTTTAGTAACGGCTCGGCAGTGGGAAAGACGATGCCTTTTGTTGGGTAGTTATTATATGGGACATTGGCCTTGATGGTCAGCTTAGAAATGCCTGTGGGTGTATTTATGGTAAACAAGGTTTCCACTCCAGTCACAGTTCTTCTCCTTCAAACACCCTTGCTTGCTGTATGAAAGGACATACAATGGTTTACCACACACACACACACACACACACACACACACACACACACACACACACACACACACACACACACACACACACACACACACACACACACACATCAAAGGTCTCCGATTGATACGGAGTGTAATTAGGCTATGTTTGAATTGATTGCATATCCTTTTTTCAACCACTCCTCCAATATTTAAGTTTGTTTTTATAGAAGAAAGTGTAACTGTATGAATTGTTACTAACTAATCTACCTTTTTTAGCTGACGTGTAAAGCAGTCGGGTGACAACAAGGAACCCCTAATTAAAGCCAACTGCACGTTGTCTCGTTGTCTTCTCAGGTATTCCTTACAAACAAATCACGGTCGGTGTTCCCAAGGAGATCTTCCAGAATGAACGTCGCGTGGCGATATCTCCGGCCGGTGTCCAGGCGCTGGTCAAGCAGGGTTTCAACGTGGTCGTCCAGGCAGGAGCCGGAGAGTCCGCAAAGTTCCCAGACGAGCAGTACGCCCAGGCAGGAGCCACCATCCAGGACGTCAAAGACGTGCTGGCGTCGGACGTGCTCGTTAAGGTAAGGGACGATGGGGGAGAACAGGTGAGAGTTGCTTCCACAAGCTAGAGGGAAACACATTGCACTTGTATTCCTCCCCCAACCAGTTGCTGTTTGGCCCGTTTACATACTGTCGGGAGGAAACCAAATTTCTCAATTTATGAGGTTTTTGATTTTTGGCATAAATCAATGCTATTGAACACCCTTTACGTCTGTGTGTTTTTTCAAAAATATTGAACCAATGGAAAGTAATAAAAAGTGATTCGGACAAAACCTCTTAACTCCATTGGACCCTCAAAATGTCTGCTAAAGCAACTAACTCCACCACGTCTCCCCCTCTCATGGAAGTAATTGACAATATATAAAGTTACAACACCAACTTTGATGAGGCTGTATTGCTTTGTTTTAAATATATAAGGTTTTCTTAATTTCCTGAAAAATGTATATTTTTCATTTCCTGAAAAATGAACATTTTGGACTTGGTTTACTCCTGACAGCAGAGATATGTTTATAGAGACTCATTCAAGGCGCTCCTCAGATATCGCCTTCACAAATTTGGTATAAATCTCGATTCCCAACCCATCCGCTTCGAATACGCTTTTAATATAGTGTATTTGCCTCAAAATAATATAGTGCAATTTTCGAGGTAATCAGTGGAGTTTTCGAGTTCTTTCATGTCAGTGGAGTTTTCGAGTTCTTTCATGTCATCCTTAACCAACCCACTCCTTTCTGCACAGGTGCGTGCTCCCCTGTCCCATGAAATCGATCTCATGAAAGAGTCGGCAACCCTGGTCAGTTTCATCTACCCGGCCCAGAACCCTGAGCTGATGGACATGCTGTCTCAGAAGAAAGCCACCGTGCTGGCCATGGACCAGGTGCCCAGGGTCACCATCGCCCAGGGCTTCGATGCACTCAGCTCCATGGCCAACATTGCAGGGTAAGGCCACGCACGCAGACAGACACCTGCATACAAGTTGCATGGTATGTACTACCAACCATACTATCAGTGCATATACTTATGATAGTGTAGTGGTGATGACAAATGATATGCCTATGAAATGTCTGTCAGCGGTTTAGCTGTTGCTCTATATTATGTGTCAAGGGTATAGAGCGTCGCAGTCCCGCCCCCTTTCATGACGACGCCAGGCCCAGGAAATAATTCCCAATGCATTTTCCCCATAGGCTTTTCAAACAGTATTTATTTAAAGACCTTTTAAGCGTCATACAAAGCCAACTCGAGTTGTGACAAATCATGACAACAAACACAATATTTTGCCGTTTTTTTCTTCTTTCTAATTATTTCTTCGGCCCCAAAAAAAATGTTTGGGCCTATTTCTATATTGTGAACTTGTAGGCATGTGTCTTGGCTCTGTGACTGACTGGCCTACCCTACCTTGGCACAGATAGTATAAACACAGCTCATATTTTAAAAAGTCTTTCTGGCCCGGGTGGGGTGGGGTGGACATCCTGATTTAGGGAGACACCAGTTTCCCTCTGCTGTGATGATGAGATCTACAATAAAGAATGGAGTTTGAGCCTATTTAACTTACTTATAGCAACATTCAAAAACATGGTGTAGCAGCACCATGAACACTGTTCAGCAACGTTCAACCAGAAAGAAGACGAGTTCGACCACTTGTCTTGTTTCACACATGAATGATCTGAACTGTATCTCGGCATGTTTTGTGTCTCACCGTTGCTCATTGTTTCTCGCAGGCTGCACTGAGGCAGCATTCTGAATGTGTGTACTCCTGCATCCAGAGTATCACGCAAGATTATAGATTCTAAAGTCTGTCTGGGCAGGAGGTCATTAATTCTCTTAAACTGTCAAGCCATAACCATATGAAGCCTAGCATCCCTATTCTGGGGAGAAATACATAAAGAAATCCAAGCCAATCCAATCCAATTCCAAAATCATAAGTTAAGAACCTAATATCCATCTAACAATAGAATATCTGTACTATGAAAACTATACAGTATAGAGTGCTATGTCTACATAAAAATGCTATCTAAATTTCATAAGTTGAGCCTTTGCATACGCCTGTAAGGTCGTCGAGGCTAGGGCAAGTGCTACGGGCTAAGATGGAGTCTGAAGAGGTGGGTTTTCAGACTACGGTGGAAGATTGGGAGTGAGGCTGCAGTTCTTATTGCAATGGGAAGTTCATTCCATAGTTTTGGAGCCAGAAGGGAGAAGAGTCTGGGACGTGTGGAGTGTTGTCCTGGCTTAAAAAAATAATAATCACCCTACATTTTCACAAAAAGTGGCATTAAAAAGGTCTTAAAGATAAAGAGGCTTCTGCCTTCTGCACACTTACACTATGATTAAATAGAGCGCCAAAGTCCTGACGTCACTCGCTCATCTCCTGGTTCACGGAAGTCATTTCTCTATGGAGAATAACATGGGGTCATCTTAAAATCGTTTCATATAAGCATTGTGGTCCAAAAATAAACAAGCTGTCTCTGTGTTATTGTCAGGGAGGTGTCTCTGTATCGTTTACGACAGTCAGTCACTTATATTTGATACAGTCTGTTTCTAGCGAAAATGTAACTTAATTCAGTAGCAGTAACATTAGCGTTTTCGCTCAGGCAGTTGATTCTTCATATCCATGATCGTGAAACGGCCGGGATGACATGTTTATTTTTCAAACACAGTTCTTATATGAGGCGATCTAAAATCCCCCTATGGGGATTACAATGCAAATAAAAAGTACATGAACCCGTGGATTTGCACCCTCTACCGATATTGACGTCAGACTTCAGTGCTCTATAGGAGAAAAAACAGTGTGGATTCCATACATGGAAGTAGATCATGTCCATACGATGACAACCATGGCCGTGTTTTGTGTCATTTCAGGTACAAAGCAGTGGTGCTGGCAGCCAACAGCTTCGGGCGGTTTTTCACTGGGCAGATTACTGCAGCTGGGAAAGTACCACCTGCAAAGGTGTGTATATGGATATATGGATATATTTGTGTTGTGTGCACGTGAATGGCATGTGCCAGTATTGTTTTCACACGGTATTGTTTAACCCATTTTGGTCGGGAACCCCCTTTGGTGTTAGCATTAGATCTACAAGCTCGTAGCGCGCCACCGAGTGGCGCGCTACGAGCCTGTAGGTCTGCTATTTTTAAGAAAATCGAAGAACGACTGACATAGAAACATAGCCTTTTCAGAAAACTGTCAGGATGTAGAAGACATTTTTAGAATCTGATCTCAGGTCAGAATGGGTTAATTCACTGTGTGTGTGTGTGTGTGTGTGTGTGTGTGCGGCTATAGGTTCTGATCATTGGAGGTGGTGTGGCTGGTTTGGCAGCAGCTGGCACTGCCCGATCGATGGGAGCCATTGTCAGAGGCTTTGATACAAGGTTTGTTTTCTACTAATTCCTCGTGTAAAAACAAGTTATTCTTCAGGTTATGTTAACTAGCCAAACCCTCTATCATTTCTACACTAAAGATCTACAAGCTCACAACGTGTCGCGTTGCCATGTGTTTTGAGCTTGTATATCTGCTATTTTCGAGGAATGTTTGCCCCCAGAATTGGCCCTCTAGTGTTCAAGTGCTTACTTTATATGGGTAAGTAAGTGACGTTCTGGTTATTTTCATTTTTTGGAAAATATACAAAACTCCTAGTCTGATGGAAACAACAGCAAACTGAAATGGTGAACCAGTAGCATTAAACAACAAAATGTATGTCTTGTTTAATAGCATTCTGACACAAATGGAGAAAACGTATGTAACCCTTTTATCCCTTGTTTACAGTGTAGACAGGCTGGATGAGATGAAGTACTCTGTAAACAGTTACAAACTGGGACGAGAGGATTCAACCAGTGTTGTTTTTGGCAGCAAATTTTGATTTTAGTTTTCTCTTGAATAGTTTTCATTTAGATTTAGTCACATTTTAGTCACCTGGAATCTTTTAGCGTGCGTCTAGTTTTAGTCGACTAAATGTCATACGATTTTAGTCGACTAAATCGAACTAAATGTATTTTGGCGGGCCTTGATGCCGTCGTAATGGCTGATTTTACACTTGCTGAAAATAGCAGATCTACAAGCTCACGACGTCTGCGACGTGTTGTGAGCGTGTTGTGAGCTTGTAGATCTGCTATTTTCAGCATGCAACCAAGTGTAAAATGACTCGTACTGGATGTCCACTAGTCCCTTCCTACCATTTTAGTCTTTTTATTTGTTGACCAAATTGTCAGTATATTTAGTCTTAGTTTTAGTCATCATGGCTTAGTTTTTATTTAGTTTCCATTTAGTTTTCGTCAGTGGAAAAAGGTAGTCGACGAACATTTTTCGTCTAAGTTTTAGTCGACAAAATCAACACTGGATTCAACCCTTATGTTTGGACTAGTATGGAGGATGAGATTTGGGTTTGTTTTCTAACCGGCCACTAGATGGCAGCAACGAGCAGTGATGTAGTGGGAATGCTCAGCTCTCGCCCATGGACCCTGTACTGCCTACTGATGTTTCTGTGCTGTACATAATGTGTCCATTTCTATCCAAATCTAAATCGTGGCATCCCTATTCGGGTGGAACATATTAAAATAGCAAATCTACAAGCTTACGATGTGTTGCAACGCGTCTTATTGTGAGCTTATGGATCTGCTATTTTCATGCGGCCCACCCATCTGATCACTTAAATGGTCATACTGTATGCTTGGGGGCCACAAACGCTTTTGAGATTTTCAAGTGGGGCCAAGTGGGAAACTGTTGTTCTTTCCCTCACAATTAATTACTTTGAGTCAACTTCGCTGTGTGGAGGAACTATCTTGCCACCTGAATGAAACACCATCAACCTATTCAGGGCGCGAACCCCTTTTGGTGTTTTAAGCAATATGTTACACTTTAACTATTGAAACATAGCAGATCTACAAGCTCATAGCGCATAGGTCTGCTATTTTTGAGAAATCGTGAAAATGTGGCACAAATCTTTGAATATATATTATATATATTCTTTCAGAGTGAATGGTTTTTAACTCAAATATTTGCTTCTGGGTGTCCCTGAAACAACATATTTTCAGATGGAGGCCAATTACATACATTTTTGGGGGTCCTTGACATGAAAATGTTTGAGAACCACTGACGTAGAAACTGTCAGGATTTAGCAGACATTCATATAATCGTCCTCAGGTCTAAAAGCATTGGTTAAGACTGGTGTTAACCCCAATAAAGGAATTATTTCATTCTTCTGTCCTCCTCCTGCCCGCCTCCTCTCTCGGACCTCCCAGAGCTGCAGCGTTGGAGCAGTTCAAGTCTCTGGGAGCAGAAACTCTGGAAGTGACGGACGTCAAGGAGTCGGGAGACGGTCAGGGAGGCTACGCCAAGACGATGTCCAAGGAGTTCATAGAGGCAGAGATGAAGCTGTTCGCCAAACAGTGCCTGGATGTCGACATCCTCATCAGCACTGCTCTTATCCCTGGTACAGTGGCCCGCACGCACGCACGCACGCACGCACGGGGGGGGTCCATGCCTCTGCCTCTGGTATCTCCCAACTGGTCATTTATTTTTATAGCCAGTTGGGATGTCTTTTATCCCTGATTCTGGTCAGACTTAAATACATGCATTTCCGCCACTTCCAGGCGAATGGAGACCGTCTGATGTTTGATACTTGTTTGATAATATACCAAATCATTAACATTGTGAATCACATCTTGATGACATCATCAAGATGTGATTCACAATGTTAATGTTTTTTTTCATAGCCAGTTGGGATGTCTTGAGAAAACAGGCTTGAAAGGTTCACTTCTGTGGACTCTAACATTACACCTAGCTATGTACATGTTTATATTTTTCACATTTACACATCAATTTCAGCTCTGACATTTATTTCAGACATGCTCTAGCATGTCTGCCTGTGTTGTTAACTAATTTGGATAAAAACAAACAAAAAAACAACAGTTTTTCTCCTCTCCTGAACAGTTAGTCTTGCCGCCATGACTGTCTCTGTATCAAAAAGAGTCACTAACGATAACTACTTTGGAATCCATTGGAACAGTATCATTCAGTGCCACTTAACCCATTTTGACCTGAGATCAGATTCTAAAAATGTCTTCTACATCCTGACAGTTTTCTGAAAAAGCTATGTTTCAATGTCAGGTGTTCTTCGATTTTTCAAAAATAGCAGACCTACAAGCTCGAGTGGCGCGCTATGAGCTTGTAGATCTGCTATTTTTCAATAGCTAAAGCATAACATAATGCTAACACCAAAAGGGGTTCCCGCCCCAAAATGGGTTAACAGAGAAGCAACGTGCACATTACGCAAGGTTTCCGCTTGACAGTGACAAACCGCTTGTTGACTCTCAGCCCACACATAATTACCCATGGTTTGTTCCTTTGTTAACAATGCAGGTATTAAGGCCCCCATCCTGATCACCACGCCCATGATCGAGAGCATGAAAGATGGCTCGGTGGTGGTGGACCTGGCTGCAGAGGCTGGTGGAAACATCCAGACCACGGTCCCCGGGGAGTTGACGGTATACAAGGTATAAACACCCCCCATACCTACACTACTGTACACAAGATACAACTGTTTAGCCCAATTAGACCTGACGCCTATTTTACAAATCAGTAGTTCTCTGGTTTTTTTTGTGCCATGGACCCCCCCCAACATTATGTATTTGGACGCGGACCCCCATCTGAAAATGTTTTGTGCCAAGTTTCCCCCATGAGCGGGGGACACTTTTTTTTAACCATTATAACTCTATGCTTTCCATATGTCGTCTGGTCGTATTCCGGTTATTAGTTGTAAAATCGGGGCGTTTCGAGAAAATGTAAACTTAAAGGCGTGTTATTTAAATGACGGCCATGACATTTATCAAAGCTCTGACCAGATCTAGGATCGGCTGTATAGGATCACTTGATAAATGTCACGTTGACGTGGGCGTACGCCAAACCCCACCCCTCGAATTTAAGGCAGAATATACACTCCATTGATAAATTAGCCCCATTCATTGTCTGCAAAACCTGATACGACGTCATGTTTAGATTAGTGTACAACGCAGGAATACACTGAGGAAGGTTTTTACCCAGAACATATTTTTTTGTTCCCTGCTAAAATAAATGCATACATAATCTCAACTGTTCATATTCTGTTCGTGCAGCTTCAAAAGGCTTATGGGCTATGATGACCTATAGGCCTCATTAGGGTGAGTGCTGCCGGTGGAGCAGAATTGTGTAATTTCTAATTAGCCTCCTCCTCGAATCCTGGTAGAATCAAACTGAGATTGCATTCATAGCACAGCAGTAGTCCCACAAATCCCTAGGATTGTTTAATGTTTGTCCTTTTTTGTTTTTGTAGTCACAAGAGAGAGGACTATTATAGTTGACGTCAACCATTATCTGTAATACGTTTTCTTTGTGATTTGCCGTAGGGAGTAACGCACATTGGTTTCACGGACCTGCCCAGCCGCTTGCCCACGCAGTCTAGCACTCTGTACTCCAACAACATCACCAAGTTGATCCGGGCCATCAGCCCCGACACGGAGAACTTTCACTTCAACGTCAAGGAGGAGTTCAACTATGGAACCATAGACCATGTCATCAGGGGATCGATTGTTATGCAGGTACGAGGCCTCTCTTTACCGGTACAGGTATACTGAACACATGCTTAACACCTTGAGGGCCCGGGGTTATTTAATCCATTCAATCATAGCGCCCAGTGATTTATAGCAGCGGAGCACATTTAGCGACGGACCGGATGTTATCCCGGATGTGGCTGAAGTAGCTTGATGTAGCCAAAACACTCAACTATAGAGAGGCGATCGACAACAACGGGAGGTATGATTAATTCTACCGCGACTAGCGACGGGACCGCGGTGGGGCCGTCTAACACATAATCTTTTCTTAGAATTGGATTGAATGATTTAGATCAAGAGTTATTAACGTTTTAAGATTTTCGATCTCGTCGGCTAAAATGGAGAGGGAACATTTTCGATGATGTCCCACTGTTGCGCAACATCGAATGTTCCGCAACAGACGCTCCCAGCCTGTGGAGCGATGCGATCGGTTTTGATATCAATCTCCTTCATATTAATCAATCTCCGTCTCTAGGGCATCGCATTTAATTAATTCATAGGACGGAGACCTCCGTCTGGGGCCCTTAAACTGTTAACCACTTCAATCCTCTATGCTTATTGCTTAGCAGCCTGGCCGGACATGAGTTGCTTCTGTTCTTGGCATGCTCTTTTTTCCCCCCCTCTACACTAAATCTCTTCGACAAAACTCACAAAAACAAATTCATAACATAACATGACGTTCTGAGCTTTTAGGTCTGCTATTTTTGACACATTCTTTCACAACAGCTATTTCTTTTAAATACAAGGTGTTCATTTTGTATAGACAATTTACAGTATGCCCTATTTATTATTTGGATGCCATAACTGTATTTATTAATGTAGAGATGGTTTCTAATCACAGTGTTATGCATGTCTGATTGTCTATCCTTGATAGACTTATGATGGCGAATGGCGATTGCAATTATTCTCTGCTAATTGTCTTCACTTCTATGTGCTCCTTCTGTTTTCCCCTCTGTACCCCTCGCCTTCCAGGACGGGAAGAATCTGTTCCCTGCTCCCCAGCCTAACAACATTCCCGCAGCAGCCCCTCCTAAGACCAAGAGTGTCCAGGAGCTGGCCAAGGAGAAGGCAGCTAAGACCTCTCCGTTCCAGGCAACAATGACCCAGGCTGGCATGTACACCGGAGGTGGGTTATTACGCTGATACTCGGCCGTTGTTACTTTCTAGGACCCTCGGTCTGATATCCATGACAAACGAGACTTATCTCTCGGACCCCCAATCAAACACTATAAAATCATCAGTGTTGTTTTTAACTCTCTGAGTTAAAGACCCCTAACTCCACGTGGACGATGCCCCGTCATTGTTTCGCGACTTTTTCGCGAATCAACATTGCACAGAGAAATACACAGAAGACATATATATATTTTTCTCTTCATATCAGAACCGTGAGATTTAGGTTGAAAGTGGGTCAAAGTTTCACTTTAAAGCAATGGCCACAAATTAAGTAGGCAATGATAAAACAATAAATTAGAAAGGATAATAAACCCTAGAACCAAATCCGACGCGTATGAGGTGAGGTCGGGTCACTAAACAAGGTTTCAGCTCAAAGTCCCAGAGTCCCAGCCCTCCCTTTTGGTTGGTCAGGAAGGACTATTCTGGTCAAAGTCTCTTCTCACCACTGCTGGCATGTAGACCGGAGGCAAGTAGCGAGACAGGTAGATTACAGGCGCGCACACACCCCCCCCCCCCTCTGTTAGTGCCAGGAAGTGTGCATTGTAAACAGTCTCCTGCTGCGTGTGTGTGTCTGAAGTGGCGCTGGCTGTAGAGTGGGCGGGTTCCAAAGATGGCCACGCCCCAGCTCAATGTACAGGAGGCACAGTGTGGTGGTCAATGTGGTGGACGCATTGTTTAGCTGTGGTGCTGGTTCCCTAACCCCAGACCCACCACGGATCTACTGCAGCCGGCTGCTTTGTACACTAAACGTTTATTTTATCCAGTAAGCAACATACCATACCATCCATCACATATTAGATTACACAGTACTAGTACATACAGCATGTACACAGTATGTATATATGTGTACAGTATAGACCATTCTCTGTGTCTCTCTCTCTGTGTGTGTGTGTGTGTGTGTGTGTGTGTGTGTGTGTGTGTGTGTGTGTGTGTGTGTGTGTGTGTGTGTGTGTGTGTGTGTGTGTGTGTGTGTGTGTGTGTGTGTGTGTGTGTGTGTGTGTGTGTGTGTGTGTGTGTGTGTGTCGCTCTCTCTCTGTTCACACACACATACTCTGCGTGCGTGCGTATACTGTATGTTAGGCCTGTCTTTTTGTCGTTTTTTTCTATCGATGACATTTTAGATTAACTGAAGAATCATAGAGTGTTATAATATGCGTGTTATATATCAACAAATCAACACAAAACATTCTAATAGATTTTTTTTCTCCATAATTGACTTAATCAATTAGTGTGATTAACCACTTGAGAGATATTTTATACTTGTTCATTCAACGCACAAATAGCGAATCATTGCATGGGAGCTTCTAATGAAATTGATTTTATAAAATTGATTTGAACAATGTTGAATACCTTTTTTATTTTATTAAAATATACATACATAACATATGGTCGATTAGTTTTGATTGAGTGTTTTCACCATGTAATATCCACTGTGTGTGAGACAGTGTGGTGGTAACTAATCTAGTTGTCATATTATCTCCCACGCTGTGTGTGTGTGTGCCCAGGTCTCGCCACTCTCCTGGGGCTGGGCATAGCGGCGCCCAACGCCGCCTTCACCCAGATGGTCACCATCTTCGGCCTGGCGGGCATCGTGGGATACCACACGGTGTGGGGGGTCACTTCCGCCCTGCACTCGCCCCTCATGTCCGTCACCAACGCCATCTCAGGTGAGCCGCCCGCTAGGGCTTTAAGCAACTAGTCGACTATTCAACTAGTCTACTATATCCACTAGATGACCTTGTTGGTACTAGTTGACTAGTTGATAAGAAAAATATTTTTTTTGTAGGCCTCAAGATCAGCTAGATTGCTAGATTATAGTCACCAATGTACACCGTTTTTTTTTAAACTACGTTTTATTTTTTATTTTTTTTACACAATAGGTAGTTAACAACTAGTCGACTAGTAAACTAGGCAACTAGTCAACTAGTAAAAATCACTAGAAGTGGCTTGGGCCATGGCTCAATGGTCCAGGCACCTTGGCTGGTAATCCAGTCTGGCAGTGTGCCGCGGGTTCGACTCCCGATCCCGACGGCCTTTACTGCATGTCTTCCCCCCCCATCTCTCTCCCCATTTCTTGTCAGCCTACTGTCTGTCCCTCCATAAAAAATATAAAATAAAGGCGAAAGCCACAAAAAAACCCATTAAAAATCACTAGAAGTTAAAGCAGTACCGCCCGCACGTTTCTGTTGATGACGACACCGCCGATTTGACGATGATGTAGCTTGTTGATTTTTAGGGATGCACAAACTATTGACACTGGACCGATATCCGATTACCGATTAATTGTATGGTCAAAATGAGCATTGCAGATGATGCAATACAAACTTCCAGTAGGGTTTGGCGAATGCCACAGACGAATAACAGTCTAAGTCCACACTATTGATCGATAATGTATAAATGATAGATAAGGGTTCAGGACAACGAGGCCTTTTCGTGGAGGGGTCAGAATGAAATTTGGACTTAGACTGTTTTTCGTCTGTGGTACTCAGTTACTGTGGTTCTGGATGCAGACTTCTAATTACCTGATTTATTATATCAAACAAAACAAGGGGGAAGGACCGTCTCCGACGTCTAAAGGCTCATACAGTTGGGTGCCACCGATATTGTCCCTTATCATTTGACCCATTTAGGCCTGACCTCAAAATTAAAAAAAAATCCTTCTAAATCCTCCAGTTTTCTGAAATAAATATTTTTCACACGATTTTTCAAAAATAGCAGACCTACAAGCTCATAGCGCGCCACCGAGTGGCGCGCTATGAGCTTGTAGATCTGCTATTTTTCAATAGCTAAATTATAACATATGTTTAAAACACCAAAAGGGGTTCCCGCCCAAAATGGGTTAACTGTCATTTTGCGCAGATCACGCAAACCTCAGCAAAAAGAAAAGGACAATATCGATGGCCTCCAACTGTACATAGTCTGTAGGCCTGTTTCGGTGGTTAGGTGACCACCGAACTACAACATGACGTCACGAGCCGCGGTGAAGAGCAAACCACCGCCACCGCTCCAGCCCTTCTCTCTGTTTTTACTCGCCACCGCTCAACGTTATTTCAGCTCCGGTGGTCAGCTCACCACCGGAGCGGTGGTCACCTCACCACCGAAAATCCAGACTATGAATGAATAGGCCTTTAGATGTGCCGTTTCATGATGAGAGGAGATTGTATGTTCCCCTTTTTCGGGAATAAAAAATTACGCCTGTACATCATCATGACATAATAGACACTATGGGCTCCATCTTGCGCCACCCTTATCCCGAAACGTATTTGCCATTTTTTACTTTTTTGAAAAACATTTTAAAACTAGAAAAAGTGCCCTTCTGGGCACAGGTCTCCACCAGGAGGATAGGAGTGTGTGTGATGTTTGGCAAAATCTTTAGGAGTAATATAAACATGTTTATTTGGGGTTTTGTGTGTGTGTGTGTGTGTGTGTGTGTGTGTGTGTGTGTGTGTGTGTGTGTGTGTGTGTGTGTGTGTGTGTGTGTGTGTGTGTGTGTGTGTGTGTGTGTGTGTGTGTGTGGTGTGTGTGTGTGTGTGTGTGTGACGCGACTTGGCCTGTTGTAGCGCCACCATGAGGCTGATTTGAAAACTGTCAAGTGGCATTTCTTCCTCAGCCTAGTAGTGGGAATAGGCATGCACAGTTTCACCGCAATCGGACACTGCGTTGAGGAGTTGTGGCGATGAGTTGTGGCGATTTGTACAAAACGGGTACAAAACGGGCTACTCCTGAAAACTTTAGAAGCCAATCGTAGCCAATCAGGATTGATAATTATGATAAATCAAACAAATCACATGATCACATGACTATGGAGAGCATGTGTACCAATTTGCGTGAAATTTGGATAAAATCTGAAGGAGTAATATTAGAAAATGTGTTTTACACATGTCGGCCTCCTGGTGGCGCTATAAAGAGCAGATGTGAAAAATTCCAAGGTTTTTCCTTGGCCTCTAGGGAGTGTGCATACATGGTTTTACACAGATCGGTGCAGTTATAGGTAAAAACACAAATCGGCCAGTTATAGCGCCACCATGAGGCTGAGTTGAAAATATTCAAGTGGCATTTCTTCCTCAACCTAGTGGAAATGTGCGTGCAAGATTTCACGGAAATCACACGATGTGTTCATGATTTGCAGCATTTTGTTTGAAACGGAGCACTCCTGCGAACTTTGGAAGCCAATCGTAGCCAATCAGGATGGAGTCTGAAAAATCTGAAAGATCCGTTTCGTTGAATGGCTCTAGAGAGACTGTGTACCAATTTGCGTAATGTTTGGACAAAATCTGTAGGTTTACTGTCAAAACATTTGTTTTGCACAAAGCGGCCTCCTGGTGGCGCTATAACAGGCCAATGTGAAAACATTGGAGCAGAGGTTCAGCTCTGGCATTCAGGGAGTGTGTGTGCAGAGTATGGCTGCGATCAAGCCAACGGTGTCAGAGATTAGCTGTTCACAGACGGACGGACACACGGACGGACGGACACACGGACACACGGACGGACGGACGGACGGACGGAGTGCAAAACATACTCTCTCCCCATGCCTTCGGCCTGGTGGAGACAATAAAACTAAACTAGCCGATCTACATCGAGACCTTGTGAGCTTGTAGATCGGCTATTTGAACTATTTTAAACGTTTTTTTTTTAAATAGTAAAAAATGGCAAATTAGTTTAGGGATAATGCTTAAGGGGTGGTGCAAGATATAGCCCTGTGTCTATTTGCTCAGACACTATGACGTAAAATTGTCCATTCATTGTCGATGGGAATTTAATGTTTGTGTAGGACAATGTTTGTGCACACACACACACACACACACACACACACACACACACACACACACACATACACCAAAAGCTGGATGTAGGAGGGACTAGCGCCCTCCTACATCCAGTTATTCAGTACTAGCCTCAAGACATTATGCAGTTATTCAGTACTAGCCTTAAGACATTATGCAGTTATTCAGTACTAGCCTTAAGACATTATGCAGTTATTCAGTACTAGCCTTAAGACATTCTGCAGTTATTCAGTACTAGCATCAAGACATTATGCAGTTATTCAGTACTAGCCTTAAGACATTATGCAGTTATTCAGTACTAGCCTCAAGACATTATGCAGTTATTCAGTACTAGCATCAAGACATTATGCAGTTATTCAGTACTAGCATCAAGACATTATGCAGTTATTCAGTACTAGCCTCAAGACATTATGCAGTTATTCAGTACTAGCCTTAAGACATTATGCAGTTATTCAGTACTAGCCTCAAGACATTATGCAGTTATTCAGTACTAGCATCAAGACATTATGCAGTTATTCAGTACTAGCATCAAGACATTATGCAGTTATTCAGTACTAGCATCAAGACATTATGCAGTTATTCAGTACTAGCCTCAAGACATTATGCAGTTATTCAGTACTAGCATCAAGACATTATGCAGTTATTCAGTACTAGCCTTAAGACATTATGCAGTTATTCAGTACTAGCATCAAGACATTATGCAGTTATTCAGTACTAGCCTTAAGACATTATGCAGTTATTCAGTACTAGCCTCAAGACATTATGCAGTTATTCAGTACTAGCATCAAGACATTATGCAGTTATTCAGTACTAGCATCAAGACATTATGCAGTTATTCAGTACTAGCCTTAAGACATTATGCAGTTATTCAGTACTAGCCTCAAGACATTATGCAGTTATTCAGTACTAGCCTCAAGACATTATGCAGTTATTCAGTACTAGCATCAAGACATTATGCAGTTATTCAGTACTAGCATCAAGACATTATGCAGTTATTCAGTACTAGCCTCAAGACATTATGCAGTTATTCAGTACTAGCCTCAAGACATTCTGCAGTTATTCAGTACTAGCCTCAAGACATTCTGCAGTTATTCAGTACTAGCCTTAAGACATTATGCAGTTATTCAGTACTAGCCTCAAGACATTCTGCAGTTATTCAGTACTAGCATCAAGACATTATGCAGTTATTCAGTACTAGCATCAAGACATTCTGCAGTTATTCAGTACTAGCATCAAGACATTATGCAGTTATTCAGTACTAGCATCAAGACATTCTGCAGTTATTCAGTACTAGCCTCAAGACATTATGCAGTTATTCAGTACTAGCCTCAAGACATTCTGCAGTTATTCAGTACTAGCATCAAGACATTATGCAGTTATTCAGTACTAGCCTTAAGACATTATGCAGTTATTCAGTACTAGCCTCAAGACATTCTGCAGTTATTCAGTACTAGCATCAAGACATTATGCAGTTATTCAGTACTAGCATCAAGACATTATGCAGTTATTCAGTACTAGCCTCAAGACATTATGCAGTTATTCAGTACTAGCATCAAGACATTATGCAGTTATTCAGTACTAGCCTTAAGACATTATGCAGTTATTCAGTACTAGCCTCAAGACATTATGCAGTTATTCAGTACTAGCCTTAAGACATTATGCAGTTATTCAGTACTAGCCTCAAGACATTATGCAGTTATGGAGTACTAGCATCAAGACATCATGCAGTTATTCAGTACTAGCATCAAGACATTATGCAGTTATTCAGTACTAGCCTCAAGACATTATGCAGTTATTCAGTACTAGCCTTAAGACATTATGCAGTTATTCAGTACTAGCCTTAAGACATTATGCAGTTATTCAGTACTAGCATCAAGACATTATGCAGTTATTCAGTACTAGCCTTAAGACATTATGCAGTTATTCAGTACTAGCATCAAGACATTATGCAGTTATTCAGTACTAGCCTTAAGACATTCTGCAGTTATTCAGTACTAGCCTTAAGACATTATGCAGTTATTCAGTACTAGCCTTAAGACATTATGCAGTTATTCAGTACTAGCATCAAGACATTATGCAGTTATTCAGTACTAGCCTTAAGACATTATGCAGTTATTCAGTACTAGCATCAAGACATTATGCAGTTATTCAGTACTAGCCTTAAGACATTATGCAGTTATTCAGTACTAGCATCAAGACATTATGCAGTTATTCAGTACTAGCATCAAGACATTATGCAGTTATTCAGTACTAGCATCAAGACATTATGCAGTTATTCAGTACTAGCCTTAAGACATTATGCAGTTATTCAGTACTAGCATCAAGACATTATGCAGTTATTCAGTACTAGCATCAAGACATTATGCAGTTATTCAGTACTAGCATCAAGACATTATGCAGTTATTCAGTACTAGCATCAAGACATTATGCAGTTATTCAGTACTAGCCTTAAGACATTATGCAGTTATTCAGTACTAGCCTTAAGACATTATGCAGTTATTCAGTACTAGCCTCAAGACATTATGCAGTTATTCAGTACTAGCCTTAAGACATTATGCAGTTATTCAGTACTAGCATCAAGACATTATGCAGTTATTCAGTACTAGCATCAAGACATTATGCAGTTATTCAGTACTAGCATCAAGACATTATGCAGTTATTCAGTACTAGCATCAAGACATTATGCAGTTATTCAGTACTAGCATCAAGACATTATGCAGTTATTCAGTACTAGCATCAAGACATTATGCAGTTATTCAGTACTAGCATCAAGACATTATGCAGTTATTCAGTACTAGCCTCAAGACATTATGCAGTTTTTCAGTACTAGCCTTAAGACATTATGCAGTTATTCAGTACTAGCCTTAAGACATTATGCAGTTATTCAGTACTAGCCTTAAGACATTATGCAGTTATTCAGTACTAGCATCAAGACATTATGCAGTTATTCAGTACTAGCATCAAGACATTATGCAGTTATTCAGTACTAGCATCAAGACATTATGCAGTTATTCAGTACTAGCCTCAAGACATTATGCAGTTATTCAGAACTAGCATCAAGACATTATGCAGTTATTCAGTACTAGCATCAAGACATTATGACATTATGCAGTTATTCAGTACTAGCATCAAGACATTATGACATTATGCAGTTATTCAGTACTAGCCTCAAGACATTATGCAGTTATTCAGTACTAGCATCAAGACATTATGCAGTTATTGAGTACTAGCCTTAAGACATTATGCAGTTATTCAGTACTAGCATCAAGACATTATGCAGTTATTCAGTACTAGCATCAAGACATTATGCAGTTATTCAGTACTAGCCTCAAGACATTATGCAGTTATTCAGTACTAGCCTCAAGACATTATGCAGTTATTCAGTACTAGCCTCAAGACATTATGCAGTTATTCAGTACTAGCCTTAAGACATTATGCAGTTATTCAGTACTAGCATCAAGACATTATGCAGTTATTCAGTACTAGCCTCAAGACATTATGCAGTTATTCAGTACTAGCATCAAGACATTATGCAGTTATTCAGTACTAGCCTCAAGACATTATGCAGTTATTCAGTACTAGCATCAAGACATTATGCAGTTATTCAGTACTAGCATCAAGACATTATGCAGTTATTCAGTACTAGCCTTAAGACATTATGCAGTTATTCAGTACTAGCATCAAGACATTATGCAGTTATTCAGTACTAGCCTCAAGACATTATGCAGTTATTCAGTACTAGCATCAAGACATTATGCAGTTATTCAGTACTAGCATCAAGACATTATGCAGTTATTCAGTACTAGCATCAAGACATTATGCAGTTATTCAGTACTAGCCTCAAGACATTATGCAGTTATTCAGTACTAGCCTCAAGACATTATGCAGTTATTCAGTACTAGCCTCAAGACATTATGCAGTTATTCAGTACTAGCCTCAAGACATTATGCAGTTATTCAGTACTAGCATCAAGACATTATGCAGTTATTCAGTACTAGCCTCAAGACATTATGCAGTTATTCAGTACTAGCCTCAAGACATTATGCAGTTATTCAGTACTAGCCTCAAGACATTATGCAGTTATTCAGTACTAGCCTCAAGACATTATGCAGTTATTCAGTACTAGCCTTAAGACATTATGCAGTTATTCAGTACTAGCCTTAAGACATTATGCAGTTATTCAGTACTAGCCTTAAGACATTATGCAGTTATTCAGTACTAGCATCAAGACATTATGCAGTTATTCAGTACTAGCATCAAGACATTATGCAGTTATTCAGTACTAGCCTCAAGACATTATGCAGTTATTCAGTACTAGCATCAAGACATTATGCAGTTATTCAGTACTAGCATCAAGACATTATGCAGTTATTCAGTACTAGCATCAAGACATTATGCAGTTATTCAGTACTAGCCTCAAGACATTATGCAGTTATTCAGTACTAGCATCAAGACATTATGCAGTTATTCAGTACTAGCCCCAAGACATTATGCAGTTATTCAGTACTAGCCCCAATACATTATGCAGTTATTCAGTACTAGCATCAAGACATTATGCAGTTATTCAGTACTAGCATCAAGACATTATGCAGTTATTCAGTACTAGCATCAAGACATTATGCAGTTATTCAGTACTAGCATCAAGACATTATGCAGTTATTCAGTACTAGCCTCAAGACATTATGCAGTTATTCAGTACTAGCATCAAGACATTATGCAGTTATTCAGTACTAGCATCAAGACATTATGCAGTTATTCAGTACTAGCATCAAGACATTATGCAGTTATTCAGTACTAGCATCAAGACATTATGCAGTTATTGAGTACGGTCTGGAGCAGTCAGAACTCCCACACAACATCAGGTGAGAACTGGGGAAAACACCCCCTGTCAGGTGAAAAGTAGCGGCCTGCTCTCACTCCTCATGCATTGAAGAAAGCATGAGCTCAGTTCGGGGCTCTCCCCAGTTCGGCAGAGGGACAGTAGCGTCCAGAATTACAGTAGCCAAATACTGTAGCTGCACGTTACACGCAATGCAATGGCGAGCTTGCCAAAACAGGTACACCAGGGTTAATTTGGCCAACTGTGAACTCCTTATGTGACCATTTGGTTCCATCCACTCTTTAGAGTGGAGCGAGGATTGGACTGTGCGTGCCGGCACTATTTGGACATGTCAGTCATTGTAACACGCAGAGGGCCGTGTCCTCTCTCTTACCTCCTTATTAACACCCAGGGGTTAAGGGGTGACAGACCTAAGTGCGTGTGTGTGTCATGTATGTGTGTGTTCCCGGGGCTTTGATCACCCTTAAAAGCACATAGGAGTCGGATGTAACATGCGGCCTGTGATCTTTGGCACTTTGGGTATAGGGCTTTGCCTAGTTAACTAAAGAACGCACGCACACGCACATACACACTCGCACACACACACACACACACACACGCACGCACTCGCAGCTAGACATCAGAGCAATCTGTTGCGGTGTCCGCTCACCCAGTAGTAGAACAGTCCCATGGAGTTGTCACTTCCCCTTAACCATGCTCTTTATATACGTCTTTTAGGGATGTGCCGATGAGACATTTTGGACGATATCGATATCCGATATAATTAATTGCTGTTATGGTCGCTAACCGATATTACCGATGTCGATATGATCTAATTCTGTATTGAAAAAATATAATTTTTGTCCATTCTGAAAAATACATGTAACAGGGTATCTGCACTGCAGGCTTAGGCAAGTCAGATTTAACTTAAATACCTTTTATATTTAATATTGTGAGCTTGTAGATCTGGGGTAACTCGGGTAACTCGTTGTTGGGAGGGAAAGAGGGCGTTATCAATTTAGGTCGGGTAACTCGTGTTAGTGGGTCAAAGTGTTGGGATAATGTTGGAATTGTGAGGGCGAAAAAAAACAACTATCGTCATAGTCAAACTTTTTACACCACTGTGTTCTCCCCTTTCCCCTTTAGCCTCTTTCTGGCTCCGTCCCGACTTCGTTCACTTCATTACCACGTCTCGTCTTCTCGCCAGTCATTGTCCGCACCCCGTTGTCAAGTCCTCACGTTCATTGAAGTTGACGAGGCACTTTATTTGACGAGCTCACTTAACAAAGGCATTATTATACGATGGTTTATTAGGTTCAAGTCTGGGAGTATGAATTTGAGTGGAAAAAAACGTTCCCAAGAGTGAGACATCAACAGAAAGTACAACATGGACTGGGCAGTCGGCAGGCATTTAAAGTACAACATGGACTGAGCAGTCGGCAGGCATTTAAAGCTGGTTGAAGATTAATTTGAGGGGTTCTGCTCTTTGTTTATGGGATATCTCTGTTCTTCCACCTCCCCGCCGCCGTGCCCAGGTCATTTTGCCCTGCATATCTTGGCATGTCCTTATTACCAATACCCTTTTGGTTTCGCCACTGGCTGACTGTGGTTACGGAAAGATTGAAACCAGTGGAATTCTATAGTTGTTGTGCCAGGCATCATAAAGACACACAGGTGCGTGCGTGCGCGTGCACACACACACACACACACACACACACACACACACGCACACACACACACGGACAGACATTAGGGAATCCTGTTGGAATTCGGGGGTTGAGTGAGGGACAGTTATATTTTCTATGGGGAGTATTATAGTGTTACAACTGGTAGTCATCATCGTCACAGGTGGGTTATCTTGAATCATCTAGCCACTGGCTTTATACCCATTGAAATCAATATCTGGTGAAATGCTTTAATCTACTTGAGAGGGACTGATTCAGCGTTGGCCAATGGCCACTTATGTTTCTGTTGTCCTGGTAGGTGGGCTTTGTCATAGAGATAGCATGGTCATAAACCTCTGGGATGAACATTCCACTTCGTTACGTGCGTTCGTGCGTGCGTTTACTTGTATTACTGTACTTGAGAGCCAAACAGTCGACGCCACCGTTCTCACTTCCCACATTCACACACCAATGGTGTCAAGCTCACGCCGACCGACTCATTGGAGGCAATGTAGGGTTCAATGTAGGGTTCAGTGTCTTCAGTGCCCAAGGACACTTCGACATGTTGACAGGAGGAGCCGGGATTCGAACCGCCGACCCAGGGATCATTGGACGACCTGCTCTACCTCCTGAGCCACAGCCGCCCTAGTACTGTGTCTGCTGGTGTTTTCATGCCTGTGACTGTTACTCTGTTGTAGAGAATATTCATTTATTCTCTACATTTGAAAGGTTAAGCTTTTTGAAATGGTCAGTGTAATCAGTCTGCCATTAATATGCCATTACAGGCTGTTTTCTTTTATGTTGGATTGGCAATACTATGCCAAAGAAAGAGTCAATGAATCTAAAGGTGATTTTTCTCTAAGTGACATGGTTTCAGTGAAGTGCTGCTTCATTACAACTTCATATTAGAGGTAGAGAAATGACATAGGCCGCCATAGACACACACAGAATTTGAAGCTGCATTCACACCGGACACGAGAAAAGTAATCACGTTGCTTTAATCGCTGGTAACACGTCGTCATTTTCACTTGATCTGGTCCCCCCCCCCCCCCCCACTCACACTGGCTGTCTCTCTGTTCGCCTTTGAGAAGATTTCAAGCATCTCAAGATGCTTGAGTTGAAAGTTGCGCAAGTTCGTGCCGATCTGGGCGAAATAGTTGAATATTTCTTGTTCTATATCTTAATTTATGTCTCGGCCCATTAGATCCATATATATATATATATATATATATATATATATATATATATATATATATATATAATTAAAAAAAGAAAAAAATATAGAGTTGGGAAGAACAGCCAGACAAAAAAAAAAGAAAAAAAGCATTGCAATAAAACTGAAGAAGGGAACCGAAAGTGAGCAAACAAAAGCTTCATGGGGATTATTAAACGTATTTTATTAGTTTTTATTTTTATATATATATAGCCCTATATAAATTGTTTTATGTGGGTCATTTAAAGTTTTTCTTTATTCTTTATTTATTTGTATTCATATAAATATTGTATTGTAAAATATATGTCCATTATTTTTGATATATTGCACATACAGTACAGTATACATGACGCATTCTGAAGTGGGGGATTTACTGATACTAATGGACGATGTGTTCCTTCCATGCAGGCCTGACGGCTGTGGGTGGTCTGTCCCTGATGGGAGGAGCTTACACCCCAGAGACCACTGCCCAGACACTGGCTGTGCTCGCTGCCTTCATCTCCTCCGTCAACATTGCTGGTGAGACGCACACACACACACACGCGCGCGCACACGCAGACAGACACCCGTTGCCAATTACAGCAACTTTCAGCCAATACAATTTCAACCGTTAGCCGAAGATTGAAGTGTTTTTTTTTATCAATTATACAATAACATGCTTTCGAACCAAAACGCTGCAGCTGTCCCCCTTTATTCTACTCACCTGCTTAAAGCAGAGGCTGTGGCTTTGGCTTTAGACCACACACACGCACGCATGCACGCACGCACACACATGCACGCACACACACACATTCATCCCCGCTATTACCCTTAATAATTCTCATTAGAATGACAAAGTGTTCCAGTAGCCATTAGAAAACTCATCACTTCATAACAGTCCTCTGGAACACTTGACTGTACCTCCAGGGCAGGGCTGTGAACCACTTTTCGGTTCACAACAGGAATGTCCCCGATCTGCAAGCTCACGGCACGTCGCGGCCGCGCCGCGCCGTGAGCTTGCAGATCGGCTATTTCCGGCCTCGCGACGACAAGCGGCATAAATCGAGACTTAACGAGGAGACTTTGATGCAGACGTTTCGGGAAGGCTAAGAGACACACATTGCATTTTTTCAAAGACGTTTTCATCCAAACATCTGAGGCCACTTTGGTTCCAAGGTGTCGGTCCATTTGGGCCGCGTGCGTCAAAGAGTTCTCAAGAGTTTGTCGTCTGCGTGAGATCCCCAGAACGCACGCCAAGGGGTCAAGGGTCGCGGCGAGGCTGTGAATCCCGCCGCGGTTCCTATGGCAGCGGGCCCCCGTGGCATCGACTGTTAAAACCACTTATTAGTCCCTCAGATCTACCTTTAAGTTTTCCCTCCGACAAAAGCGTGCCAGAAATACCACAACATTTATAGAAATACCTAGTCTCTTTTTTGTTTTTTAAGCACCAGTTGTTTAATTTCATTTTTTTTTCTTCTTCTTTATGTTCGCTCGGTGGCTCGATTCCACATGCACAACTCTAAGCGGTCTACCACACTACCCATAAACGCCTTAGGGGAACAGAATAACGAACATTCCTCGGTGAGGTCTGGGAAGAGCCCCCCCCCCCCTCACACACACATACACACACCACACCAACCCCTCACCGAACAAGCACCTACATACCCCTCTCCGATCCGATCCTTTTTACTGTGCCACAAACATAACACTGAAGTTCACTTTCAATAAACCCAGCGTCTGAAGTGTATAGTCTTTCAGACGCCCCCCCGTTCCCCTCCCCCCCCCCCCCCCCCCCCGTGTCTCCGCGGTGTTCAGCAGTAGAAAAAGGCAATGGAAAACTCCTGTGTGGATGAAGTGCCGTTTTTTTATTCTGTTGAATCTGAGCATGAATCGGGAATCTCTGTTCGCTCCACATTTTCATTTGATCTTAAGTTCTTTCTTTCCTGTATTTGACTCACTGTGGGGCATTGGAATTAGGAATATGTTGTATATTATTGACAGTTACAGTAGCCCAGCAGTGAACACCCTGAGCGGCAAGGACGGAGTTCTCCGTTCAATCAATTAGTAACGCCCAGCGCTCAGGACGGAGATTGATTAAAAAGGACGGAGATTATTGATATCGACAATCCACAGGCTGGGAGCGTCTATTGCGCAACATTCGATGTTATTTTCCGGCCGGACGTCATCGAAAATGTTCCCACCCCATATTAGTGGGTGAGATCGAAAATCTTAAAACGTGAATAACTCTTGATCTAAATCATTCCGTCTGTGTTAGACGGCCCATCGCGGTCCCGTCACTAGTCGCGTTAGAATTAATCATACCTCCCGTTGTTGACTATCGGCTCGGGAGTGTTTTGGCTACATCAAGCTACTTCAGCTACATCCGGGATAGCATCCGGTCCTATAGTTTGCGATTTATAACAGCTCCGCTGTTATAAATCGCTGGGCGCTCTGATTTAATGGATTAATTAACCCCGGGCGTTCGGGGTGTTAAAGGTGCTGTAAGTGCTAGTTTTTGGTTAACCCACCCGTTTTCTGAAAAATGTTTCTATGTCAGTGGTTCTCAAACAATTTCATGTCAAGGACCCCAAAACCCCGAAAAAATGTTGTTCCAGGGACCGACCAGAAGCAAAGATTTGAGTTAAAAAGTTAAAAACTTCTCTGGAAGAATATATATTCAAAGATTTGTGCCACATTTTCACGATTTTTCAACAGCTAAAGTATAACATAATGCTTAAAACACCATAATAAGGGGTTCCCGTCCTGAATATGTTGAAATAAAACGTGTTTTTGTTAAAGAAAACGTGTTTGTTCAGTAACGGTTGTAAACGGTAAATAAAACACTTTCAGGTGGGTTGCCAATCCCACTGTATATAAAGAGCCCATTTATCAGCTTCAGCTTTATAGAATTTTTCAAATTCCAATTTTTGTCTGCTATTTCTTGTTTTGTTTCATACGTTCCAATTCCGCATGTTTATCCTGTTCCCGGAGTGTTCTCTTTCCTGGTTGGATGAAAAAATTGAGTTTAACCTTTTTAACCCATTCAGGATGGGAACCCCTTTTGGTGTTTTTAAGCATTATGTCATACTATTGAAAAATAGCAGATCTACATGCTTGTAGATCTGCTATTTTTGAAAACTCGTGAAAATGTGGCGCAAAACTTTGAATATATATTCTTTCAGAGCAAATGTTTTTAACTCACATCTTTGCTTCTGGGGGGGTCCCTAGAACAACATATTTTCAGAGGTGGTCCGCGGCCAGATAGAGATAATTCTGGGGGTCCTTGACATGAAATAGTTTGAGCACCACTGACACAGAAAGATCGTTTTTTCAGAAAGAAAAGAATAGTTTGTTCTCCTCCTACGTACCCGTCACCTTTAGGTGTGCAAGAGTCTTGCTTTTTATTGTACCAAGGACTGCAAGTGTTCACATTATTGTGATGTGACGCCATATTTACTCATTTTGCTGGGGTCCCCCTGCTACCCCTCCCAAGGACCCCTGAGGGTCCATGGACCCCACTTTGAGAAGCAATGCTTCGCAGGCTTTGCATGCAGGCTGCTGCCAGTGATAACTAGTAGTCCTATTCTTCAAAATGATTTAAATATAGCTCCCGAGAAATGCCTTATAAATAATGTATACAAAAAAAGCTCCCTGGCTTTTTGCTCTTGTTCAAATTTCCGTCCTGCACATTCCTCCATCCTTAATATATTGACTCAGATCGTACTGAAGTAATAATAGTCAGACTGTTATTACTGCTGTGTTTTAACTGGGGGAGGACTGAGCTCTAAATTTAGATGCGCAGCTGGAGAGAGACAGGTATAGGAGCATACGTGTGTGCGTGCGTGATGTGTGAGGGGGAAAAGTGATAGAAGCCGTAATGTGATCGTCCCTTTACTTGTAAAGAATAATGTCTGGTCTTGGTTTGATACTTTTGGTGGTTTCTCGTTAAAATATTTACACTGCCATGAAGCACTCTCTGATTAACCACATTTTCAACCTGCCGTCCCTATTTTGGGCAAACATTTCCAAAGTATTCAGTTTAAACTATTTCAACGCCAGGGGGGCGGTAGAGATTCCATTTGGCTGTAGAAATTCAGGTAGCAGTTGCCAGCCCGAATTGCAAAATGAGCGAAGAAGAGGAGGGCTTGTTGTTTTGGTTGAAAGTGAAACTAATCGAGCTCCCTGCTCAGCGGAGGCCCATCAAGGCCTACTAGCTCCCTGCTCAGCGGAGGCCCATCGAGGCCTACTAGCCCCCTGCTCTGCGGAGGCCCATCAAGGCCTACTAGCCCCCTGCTCTGCGGAGGCCCATCGAGGCCTACTAGCCCCCTGCTCTGCGGAGGCCCATCAAGGCCTACTAGCCCCCTGCTCTGCGGAGGCCCATCGAGGCCTACTAGCCCCCTGCTCTGCGGAGGCCCATCGAGGCCCCCCCTATGTATACCCCCCTTCGCATTATGAGCCATAATGTCACTAAAGACGGCGTGCATGCATGCGTGCACGTGGGGATTTGGCTGTTTTTTACGTGGACTTTTGTTTTTAAATGCTCGATTAATGCCAATTAATCAAATCTCGTTTTCTCTGGCATGGCGACCTGACAAAGGTAGATTAATGTCATTATCTCGGGCATGGAGTTGAAACGGTGAAAAAAATATATATATAAATATATAGGCTTTTCAGCCTTTTGTCGCACGGCAAATGATACACTGTACATGTACAGTATAGGGCTTAAGTGGTTTCATTCCTAACATTGGGATTGGGTGTCATCCATTGGTCTACAAACGCCTGTCGACTTAAAAGGAATCCCTTTTCTTTTTTTTATCACTCAACCACTACCAACCCTCTCACCCTTTCCAACCTCACAATCACCAACATCCATCACCATCACAATTTTTCAATGTGAGCATTTAGCAGACACTTTGAATCCAGAGTGATTCACGCAAGGTACCGTAATACATCAAATGCATTATAGAGATGGTAATCTAGGATCACAGGGAAACCAAGAACCTATCATCAACATTATAAAAACGCATTATAAAAATAATAATAAATACTAATCTGTACATTGAAACTATACAAACTATAGGATGCCAGCAGGTCAACATAATGAACCGTGCATCTGTCCACCGGCTTCCAATGTCAACCGATAATCACCAATACAGTATGTTCCTTATCAGCAATATGGACATGTCCTACATACTGCCTACCGCCAGTAGACAACTAGGAAAAGGGAAGTGAAATTACCTACTATACTACTTATTACTACTTAAAAACGTACTTATGTGGCCGGTTAAGACTGGGGTTAGATTTAGGGTTAGTAATAGTTAGTAGTTGGACAACGGGACCTCGGACAATGGCTGACAACAATGTCAATATGTAGGAAATGTCCATACTGGCTACATTGCATGGTCTTGATAATGGCTGATGACGGCTATTAAATGGTCCGATAACATCCGACCCGGCTAATCTGTCTAATAACATGTAAATGACACGTTTTAACTCTCTCCTCTCTCTCTCCGTGACCCAGGTGGTTTCCTGGTAACCCAGAAGATGTTGGACATGTTCAAACGGCCCACTGATCCTCCTGAGTACAACTACCTCTACCTGCTTCCCACCGGTGTCTTCGTCGGAGGCTACGGCGCCGCTCTGTCGGCCGGATACAACATTGAACAGGTGTGACTGACAGTGTGGTGGGTTTACTGGCACCTTTTACCTGGGGAAATAACTGTACTAACAAAAAACTTTACAGATTGAAAGAGGATAATTCAAGCTTTCCGTACAGCTGCAATGTTGGTGAGTTTGACGTTGTTCAAGTAGATAGGACTTTTCTGTTTAGATGAATGGGCTGTCAATGGGAAGTTGCACCTAATTAGCACCTTGCTGGCAAGATGTCCGCGGTGTGCATAAGGTCAATGGCTCCCCGTGTCAGGCTCTTGCTCGCAGTATTGTTTTTGTCGACTAAAACTAAGACGAAAAATGTTCGTCGACTACCTTTTTTCACTGCCGAAAACTAAATGTAAACTAAATGAAAACTAAGCTATGATGAATAAAACTAAGACTAAATGTATTGACAATTTCATCAACAGATACAAACTAGACTAAAATGCTAGGAAGGGACTAATGGACAAGAGATCCAGTATAAGTCATTTTACAATTGGGTGCATGCTGAAAATAGCAGATCTACAATAATCGACTGCTAAAGGGGTCCTCCTTGCTGCTTAATGCTACAAATACACTGTGTAGCTTTGCATCTTTGTATCTTTTGCATCTGCCCGTGTGAACGCAGCATAATGTTGTGTTCTACATCTCCAGGTGCTCCTTTTTGAGGACCAGCCCAAAATAATAATGTGCACCCCTGATTATGACTCTGTTGTGCTACGGTCTCTGCATCATCACAGATCTTCCTCAGTTGAAAATATGAGTGTCCTTCCCTCAATGTACTTTCGAGAAGATGGATGGATGGTGGCAATGGGAAATACTTCCAGGCTGTCCATTGACCTGGTGTCATTATAATTCTAGCTGCTCTAAAATCCCTTAGTAAACATGTGCTGGCCTTTTAGGCCCCTTTCCAGTCATTCCACATCCTTACCCTTCATCATGCCGTTCTTTCCCCGTGCTCCCTTTTCTTTTTTTAGATGATGTACCTTGGTTCAGGCCTGTGCTGCGTGGGAGCCCTGGCAAGCCTGTCCAACCAGAAGACAGCCCGTCTGGGGAATACCCTGGGCATGATGGGCGTGGCAGGGGGCATCGCCGCTACCCTGGGTGCCCTGAAACCCTGTCCCGAGCTCATGGCACAGATGGGCATGGCCATGGCCATGGGTGGCACAGTCGGTGAGTGTTTGTGTGTTTTTTGTACGCGTCGACTCGTGCACCGCCGGGGTTTGTGTGGGTAATTGATAAAACGGCGACCGAATAGCAGCTCTACAAGCTCAAAACACGTCACGAGCTTGTAGACCTGTTGCAGCGGCCTGGCCAATCAGCAGCAGCTATCCCGCCTCTAGCTGCTGCTGATTGGCCAGGCCGTTTTGTGGCCGGGCATCAAGTCTGCCTGAGAGTTCCCAGATGGGAGCAGGAGGGGGGAACCCAGTGTACTCTCTGCTGCCCCATCTGGCGGAGTCAGGTTATCACGGACCACCATTTGATGAGATTTAGCCTCGGACCCAAAACTGAAGAATATTTTGTTATCGTTGGCTAAGATTTTGTCCACAATTCAATGCTGTTGGCAAACGTTGATCAAAATAAGAATTCTTCTACATTCTGTAATTGTGTAGACTTCTTGTAAGTAATTCAGATGTTTAACAATAAAGTAACTCTTGAGAGCGTAAAATGAAACCAAATGGACCCGTACGGGTCCATTTGGTTTCATTTTACGCTCTCAAGAGTTAAAGATCTATAAGGGTCCATTTGGGTTTCATTTTACGCTCTCAAGAGTTAAAGATCTATAAGGGTCCATTTGGTTACCAACTCTCCATCATTTAGCCGGGGACGACCTGGACCACCAGGGTGGCTAACCTATTCAGGACGGGAACCCCTTTTGGTGTTTTAAGCATTATATTATCTTTAGCTGTTGAAAAAATAGCACATCTACAAGCTCGTAGCGCGGCACTAGCTTATAGATCTGCTATTTTTAGAAAAATCGTGAAAATGTGGCGCAAATCTTTGAATATATATTATTGCAGAGTGAACGTTTTTAACGTTTTTCTGGGTGGTCCCTGGAACAACATATATTCAGATGGGGGTCCGCAGCCATATACAGATGATTCTGGGGGTCCTTGACATGAAAAAGGTTGAGCACCACTGACATAGAAACATACTGTAGGTTTTTCAGAAAACCGTCAGGATTTGGAATCCATTTGTAGAATGGTATGCACGTCTTAGAATCCATTTGTAGAATGGTACGCAGGTCTAAATGGGTTAAGTGCACAAGGTTTTTTGTTGCGGGATGTCTGTTTGTCTGGTCTTAGCTCGGGCCATATTGAGCAACACAGGTGTTCTGCGTTCAGAGCCATTCTGTGATGTTTACATCAAACACAACGTGACTAACCTCGCTCTGGGCAGATGCTGGAGCTTTGTGGGAATGGTCAGCATCGTGTCTGAGTCACATTCTCTCTCTCTCTCTCTCTCTCTCATTTCAATTTGAATGCTAATTGTTCCAGTAACAAAGCTTAAACCCAGACTAAACTCTACAATCAGACCAACGGTGCATTTCCAGATGCCCCGCGTTAACCTTGCAAGGCCCCCAGCGATCCACACACACACTCACACACACACACTCCCACGCACACATACACTTACACACATACACGCACAGACAACACAAATATACACAGATTGGAAGCCCACTCACAAACACGGAATTTCACCAAATTAGCCCACATCGGCAACACCTGGTTCCACAGAGCGAGCAACCTGTTTCCCAGCACCACCACATTGTGTGTGCGCGCAACTGCGCATGCATTGTGGCTGAGTGAATGGTTGTCATTTGTATCTGCACACATGTGCACGCAAACCTTTTTTTTTGTGGGGGGCCTTTTTGTTCCTTGCTAGGTTCCATCTGACCAATATAGGACTTTTAGGTAGTTCTAAAAAGTGTGTGCTTAACACATTGAGAGCCCACGCAAAACTGCCCAAAATCACTTTCACCTAGAAAATCCATTCACATTTTTTATAATTCAGCTGAAATGTTTTATAGTTTCTGAGTTATTTAATTTAAACGCCAAATGCATTCTCAATGGCGAAAACACAAACTTTGGCACCATGCATTAAAAAAAAAAAAAAAATCATTGTTTTGATTTTTTTGATTTAAAAAAAAAAGAAATATATATATATATATATATATATATATATATATATATTTTTTTTTTTCAATGGTTAAAACATTCTGTATCTGTCCTCTCTCTCTCTCTCTCTCTCTCTCTCTCTCTCTCTCTCTCTCTCTCTCTCTCTCTCAAGGCCTGGGTATTGCTAAGAAGATCCAGATCACAGAGCTTCCTCAGCTGGTCGCTGCCTTCCACAGCTTGGTTGGACTGGCCGCCGTGCTGACCTGCGTGGCGGAATACATGATCGAGTTCCCCCACTTTGCCACGGACCCTGCTGCTAACCTGACCAAGATCATCGCTTACTTTGGCACTTTCATCGGTGGGGTCACATTCAGTGGCTCCTTGGTGGCGTATGGCAAACTGCAAGGTGAGTGCCTGTGGAAACGTGTATGTGTGTGTGTGTGTGCGTGCGTGCGTGTGTGTGTGTGCGAGTGTGCGTGTGCGCACGATTCATGCACAGCTAAACTTAGTTACCGACTCATTGGAGGCAATGTAGGGTTCAGTGTCTTGCCCAAGGACACTTCGACATGTGGACAGGACGAGCCGGATTCGAACCGCCGACCCAGGGATCATTGGACGACCTGCTCTACCTTCTGAGCCACAGCCGCCCTGAAGTGTTTTGCTTCAACTCCTACAATTCCAAGTGCTTGAGTTCTTGTCAGAGTGGGGGTCCCTCCCAGTTTATTGGGGGTGGGCTGCGGCCTTAAAAAGGTTGACAACCACTGGACTAGATAACATAAGGTTGCTGGTTAAATCCCCTGGAGCCGACAGGGAGAAATTGGTCCTCCACACAGTTCACTTCACAGTAACCACAGTGATAAAGTGTTCAAGGCTGATTCTAATTGAACATGGTTCTGAGGAAACCTCACCTGCAATTCATTACAGCACAAGGACAAAACCACACTGTGGAGCAAAATGGTGGTGGTCGCTATTAATGGAGAACAGAAGATTTGTCATGCAATTCCCATAAACAGGTTTTGAAATGTGCCGCTTCATTCTACAGTACGCTTAAACCACTTTCAATTTTGGGCATGTCATGGTGGACAATGACCGTTTTCAAAATGTTTTGATATTTTCTCTTATGTGTGATACGATGACATATACAGTATATTGTGCTTAAATGGGTGGTTATAGTTCAAAGTACAACTTCAGAAATGTACTGTCATACTGAACTGTGCCATACTGTACTGTACTGTCCGGTACTGTACCATACTGTACCGTACTGTGCTCTACTCTACTGTAGCCTACTGTACTGAACTGTGCTGTGCTGTGCTGTTCTGTACAATACTGTACCGAACCGTACCATACTGTACTGTAGCGAACTGTACAGTACTGTACTGTGCCTTACCATACTGTACAGTACTGTGCTGTACCCTAGTGTACAGGGCTGTACTGTACTATACTGTACTGTACCGTACCGTACCGTAGCATACTGTGCTGTACCCTAGTGTACAGGGCTGTACTGTACTATACTGTACTGTACCGTACCGTAGCATACTGTGCTGTACCGTACAAACGCGGTTGCCGGTTGGATTCTATATGGCGGAACGTTCTGTCATGAGCAGTTTTTGTGTTAACTTTATGAACTAAATACAAATACATTGGACAGACAATAACATTTTAAAGCTACAAATTTAGACTGAAGTAATTAAAGCGGGTCATGTTTGCATGTTTGGAATTGTAACATTTGGAATAAATAATATATGAACTTTCTGATATTAACCTGCGGGCCACATTAAGTGTAGGTGGGGGCCGCCTGTGGGGCCATGTGTGGTCTAATTTATTTGTCTCTTCTTCCTCTGTCTCCGTCCTACATTATATCCTGTTTTGCAGGGGTTCTGAGCAGCTCTCCCTTGATGCTGCCTGGTCGTCATGTTCTGAACGCCAGCCTGATGGCAGCCAGCGTTGGAGGGATCATTCCATACATGATGGATCCCAGCTACACCATGGGCATCACTTGTCTCGGATCAGTCTCTGCCCTCTCCGCTGTTATGGTATACTGCGCGCACGCGCGCGTGTGTGTGTGTGTGTGTGTGTGTGTGTGTGTGTGTGTGTGTGTGTGTGCATGTTTGTGGTGTGTGTGTGTGTGTGTGTGCATGTTTGTGGTGTGCGTGTGTGTGCATGCAGACTTTAATGTCTGCATGCGCTAAAGTTCTCAGTCGCCACAACTGATTTCAGTCATTTGGATTCCATAGAATGCCAGAATGCCGTGTTGCACACACAGCCCGTCTACAAGCTGTTTTTGGTTATTTAAATCAAATACCACCACAGTGGAAAAAAGCGGCACTCCAAAAAATAGGCTGCAAGACTTTTAAATCTCCTCCGAGGAAGGCTGAGGCCGAAACGCGAAAGCGTATCCTTTAAAAAAGGTTGAAGTCTGTCTGTGACTTCTTCACCTGCAGCTTGGCAGTATGTGGAACAGCAGGAACAGTATTACTAAAACATCATAATGTTACATATTTTGTGTTGTTAATTGTTGTGAATGAGCGCTTTTCATAGTGTTGCACAAATCGCACATTAGGACTTTGTCATAGACATTTTGTCTGTAAGTGAGTGAGTGAGTGATCGGGGATAGTTGAGGTCCTGGTAAAGAGTTCACCAGTCTTATTGTTAGCACCAATTCAACACAAAGTGCTTCTGGGAAGTACGGAAATAGAGATCATTACAAAGAATGAATGCAGACCTTTTTTTTCCTCCTTCACTGCTTCGGCGCCAGCTGGTAGTTTGCATTGGCTTGAGGACGTCGCCCAGCGATGTAACTTTTATGTGTGCAACTGCTGAGAGGCATATGGTATAACACTATTGTTACTGAACTTGGTTTGGAACGGGTCAAAAGTGCTGAGACGTTGAACTACAGCATCCCTATTCGCAAAAAATAAGTAAAATCCAATCTACAATCTCGCAATACCGTTGTGAGCTTGTAGACTGCCTAGAAAAGAGCGGGCCATGTACAAAGTCATCCCTGGTCAACTAAGTATTAATTTACTAAGTAGGCCTATGAGGGTTTAACCACTTAAACCCTATATGGTTGACCGGAGTCCACCAGTGCGTGCGTGCGTGCGTGCGTGCGTGCGTGCGTGCGTGGCGTGTGTAGCGTGCGTGCGTTCATGGTGTGTGCGTGAGTGTGCACACATACACTGTTAAAATCGTATTCAAATCAATTGGTTTCACAGGCAGTTTGCCAATACCCAAGCCTTACTCTCAATGGAAAACACAAGTGGAGGCGCACACTGCTTACCCTACAAACAAATGTTAACAAAAGAGAAAGGAAAGAGGGGGAGTAACAGAAAGAAGGCGTAGAACAAGGAAGAGATGGGAGAGAGATAAAGGAGTGAAATATGACTGGGCTGCTTGGTGTTAGAGACTGTGTGGTTCCAGTTAGCCCGTTTTTCAAAACGACCCTCTCACATGCACATGGGGATATTACATGGGTATTTTATTACATTTTCATTTTAGTTCAGGTTATTTGTTATTTAGTTTAGATGAATGTTTTCGATAGCTGACCAGTCTTAGAAGTGCAGTATTGGCGTGGCAGCCCACGTGCGTGAGTGTGTGTGTGTGTGAGTGTGTGTGTCTGCCTGCACGAAGAGGATGCTACAGTACGTTGCACTAGCATTTAAAGGTCGTTTTTTTACTTTTTTAATTTATCCCACGATTTTGCAACCCATTTTTTTTCACCCAGTGTCAATTATCTAATGTAATCCTGGGCGCTACACTTCCTCTGCCAACCTGGGGGGGCAGCGGACTGACCTCATGCTTCCTTCTATGCATGAGGACTCGGAGTCCAAGCTGCTTCTTTTCACCGGCCGGACATAGCGCGTGGAAGGAACACGTTATTCCGACCAGTTCCTTTCCCCTTCATCAGGCGCCCTGGCTGGGCCAGGGGGAGGCAGTGTAGAGACCAGGATTACTGCATGTTTTTTGTAAGGGTACATACCCTAGGGGACACGGGAAGAACATGCAAATTCCACACCTGCCTCGGGTATGGGCACTGATGACGCGGAGGAGAGAACACGCCCCCCAGCGTCCCCAATGGGAATCGAACCCAGGACCTTCTAGCTGTGAGGCGACGGCACTACCGACTGTGCCACAGTGCCCCCCAGGCCGGTTTATACTTGGTCGTGCGATGGTGTTACGTACTGAACCTAACCGATCAATAAGCCCACAACATTGTGGCCTCATCGATTGTGTCGGTCTGTGATGCTGTTGTACGGACGAACGGAGCATCAATTAGATATCGCTCTGTCTTCTTCCTCATAATGGACGATGGTGGATAGATTATTATTAATTAATTAGTATCCTGTAAGGGTGAAAACCTCAGTAACGTCAGGAAATTCAAACTTTTTCGAAAAGGCAAAATTGGGAAGGGGAAACGGGTCTGAGTTTATTGACGTACATGGAAGCCGTTTCAGAAGCAGTTGTTAATGAATCTTGTGCTGCTGATGCCAGAGGTGCTGCTGATGCCAGAGGTGCTGCTGATGCCAGAGGTGCTGCTGATGCCAGAGGTGCTGCTCAGCTGCTGATGCCAGAGGTGGACGGTGAACCTCTTAGAGTTCCCCTGAGACCTGCGCTGTTGAAAACCCACTGACAGGCTTCCTCTTTGACGGACGACCCAAGTTGTTGCACGATCCAGCGGCCTAATTGTACGGGAGTCGCTGGGTTCGCACAAGCTATGGGGACGGCTCCCACTTTCACACGACTAAAATAAAATTGAGACATACAAAGACATGAAACTCCAATTTCTGGGGTCATTGAAATGGTCATTTTCCACCTGGTATCCTAAGGTTGTTCTGGTGCAAGGTGACCCGTCTTCAGCACAGTGCTCCATCCGAGAATTATGGGAACGTTTGTAAAGGTAAGGCGGCAGAGCCTTCACTGCTGTAACCCCTGCAGTTGCTGTTGTCGCCATGGTGTATTTTAACGCGAGACCTGATATTCTTCAAGCCTTGTCCTTCTTGGTTTGTTTGATCAAGTGTATCATGACTTAATGGGAAGTATCTGGCTCTGCTTAGCCTTACTCCCTGTGTGTGTGTGTGTGTGCGTGTGCATGCGTGTGTGTGTGTGGGTGTGTGTGTGTGGCTATGTGTACTTGTGTGTGCACGGCACGCCGCACATTGGCCTGTAATGAGCTCATGACACCGATCCTCTGCTTTTCTTCACGGTGTTCTAGTCAACCGAGGTCTAATCAGTCAGACGCTACTAGGCTATAGCTCCATCCGTCCATCCACAATTGAGGTCTAACGATGCCTTAAACACTGGCTAATATGCGTTCATCTGATATGGCACACAAGACGAGGGCACGTGTTCAGAAGGTCAGCAGAGGGAGTGCATGTGTGTGGGATTGTGCTGGGGGTATAAAATATGGGCAATCCAGTTGGCCAATATTGGCATTGGAACATCTACATCTTCTTTTAGGGCCGCTAGCCCCATCCTATGTCCAGATTTGAGGGTTTGTGTGATTGGCCGGAATGAGACGATCTCTCTAGGTCGTCCTCAGACGAGTCCTCCATCGTCGCCTCCAGTCATCCCGGTTCTCCATACATCCAGCCAGCTCATTGGTGCTTTGCACTCCTGCATCTTTCATCCACATACATCATATGTTCGTATGGGACGTCCTCGTGACCGGTGCCCATGTGTTTAGAGTTTAGAGTTTTATTAGGATCCCCATTAGCTGGTGCATAGCAGCAGCTAATCTTCCTGGGGTCCACACAGAACATAAAAACATGACATTCGACATGAATGACATTACAGGACCATGGTTCCCACAGCACCAGTCTGCTGGCTGGGAGCTCTTGGTGCCACTGAGTTTGATTTGTCGGGGGAGGTTGGAGTTCCATACACTGGCCATGCCATTCAGGGCCCTCCATGCAAGTGCCGCGCTACGAGCTTGTAGGTCTGCTATTTTTGAAAAATCGTGAAAATGTGGCGCAAATGTGGGGGGGTCCCTGGAAAAACATATTTTCAGATGGGGGTCGGCGGGCAATTTACATCCTTGACATGAAATAGTTTGAGAACGACTGACACAGAGCATGGGTTTTTCAGAAAACTGTCAGGATTTAGAAGACATTTGTAGAATCTGGTGTGGGGTCTAAATGGGTTAATGTTTCCTCCTGTGTCTCCTTCAGGGAGTGACGCTGACGGCAGCCATCGGAGGGGCCGACATGCCCGTGGTCATCACGGTGCTGAACAGCTACTCGGGCTGGGCGCTGTGCGCCGAGGGCTTCCTGCTGCATAACAACCTGCTCACCATCGTGGGAGCTCTGATCGGATCGTCCGGAGCCATCCTCTCCTACATCATGTGTGTGGTGAGTCTCAACAGCAGAAAAAACAACATGAATCCAACAAACGCTACACAATGATAGTGTTTTATAGTGGTGGAGGGGGGAAAACTACACTTCTGACAACCTGGTCTAAGTTCAAGTTGAGCTCGTCTCTACAAATACTGTATTAAGTGTATTTCACCCAGTGTTTCATTGTGGAGTTCATTCAGCAGCATTCTCTGACTGCAGTTCCTCTCCTATCCACTAGGGGGGACTCTAACTGTACTGTCTTAACCAGTGCAACTCCACCTCAGAGAGAAGCATCATGTCACTGATGCGTTTTTGTGCTCTGTTCTTTTCCTTTTTATTTGGAGTAGTTCCCCCTGTCTAATGTTGTCAGTGTGACACTCTTCCTGATGGATTCCCAAGAAACAGATTTAAAAGGAATTAGCACATAAATCACAACAATGCATCCTCTGTCCCCTGATTGGGAGACGCCGGCTCGTCCCCATCGGGGGTATAATTTGGGATCCCTGGGGATGGCATTAGCCACCCCCTGGAGCAGCGGTTCCCAAAGTGGGGTCCGGGGACCCCTAGGGGTACCCTAGCTCAATTAGAGATAGTTAGGAACCAAATGGGCCCTTATGGGTCCATTTGGTTCCATTTGTACACTCTCAGAGTTAAATTAACAGTGGTTTTACAATATAAATTGGGGTACCAGAGATAGAAATGCCATTAAATCAGGGGTCCGTAGCCTAATGCGTGTGAAAATCACTGCTAGAGCCGTAAAAACCTTCCCTTATCGGGGTCACTGGCACATGTTTTCAAATGGGGGGTCCGTGGCCTAATACATGTTGATTTGGGGGTCCTTGACACGAAAAGGTTTGGGAACCACTGCCATAGAGTTCACATTTTCACCAAAAATGCAGTTATTTCATGCATTATGTTCTATAATAATCGGATTATTAGATTGGGATCTGCTGTCTGCTATTTTCAGATCTCTGTAAAGCGCCTTGTATAACGGCACTATATAAATGCACCATTTACCATTTATTTCTACCATTCTCTCCCCGACCAGGCCATGAACCGCTCCCTGGCCAACGTGATCCTGGGCGGCTTCGGCACGTCGTCCACGGGCACCGGGAAGCCCATGGAGATCGTGGGTAGCGTGACCGAGGTCAACGTGGACCAGACGGTGGAGATGATCAACGACGCCCACAATGTCATCATCGTCCCAGGTATAGCACGCACGCACGCACACATCTTGAGTAACTTGATTTTGTGTGTGTGTGTGAGTGTGTGTGCACTTCTGAGTCAACTGGTATTCCACACACACTGCACCTACATTTTGAACAAAGTCATACCTGCCCAAGGGCACTGGGCAGCTTAATCTACATTCTATGCACGCACACATGCTTGAGCGCACGCGCGGTCACGCGCCAGAGGTCTTGCGCGTCACGTGTACGCCGAGAAGCACTGACTTTGTCACATCTTTTCGGCGTTACTTAAAGTGTGCTCTGTTTATTTAACCTGGGGTTGACCCCTGGTTACATCACCGTCTTGGCTATAGGCTAATTAGCTAGCGCTGGTGCAGAGGCGGCAGTCATACACAAACATGAGGCTCTGCAGACCTGTGTGGTCTGATCAGCCCACAGCCCCACGTTCTACAGTATCTGATATGTGCAAGGTCGAGCCAAAGACTAGAAACAAGGCCTTATTTTGAAGAATATAATATGGGTGGCATTTGGGTCACTTGTTTTTTTTTTCTTCCGTTTTCAAAGTCAATTGTAGCCTTCGCCCGTCAACAAGAATCATACATGTTCATTATGGTTACTGTGTAGTAATGTTTACTGTGTATATGAATAGAAATAACATTATATATATTATAATAACAAAGAAAGAAACTAAACATTTAATAGAATGTTCTGATTTTAAACGTAACTTCTGATCTTAAAGGACATTATTTCAAAGACAAATGAAATGGGGCAGAAGGTACAAAACAGAAGTATCTCCTAAAAATGTTTTTTGTTGGGCTGGGCTCTCTGCGTCATGAGGGACCTAAGAGCTAGTGCTGTACAATTTAAAATAAAACCATCACAAATCTAGATTCTTGCACTGCGCAATTATGTGCTTGTGAAAATGTGTAATGTAATTAATTAAAAACCCCTATTTGTTTAGCTGCTGCACTTTGCCCTTGTCTCCTCACTACTTACAAAGGGGTTAATAAGCGGAACATTGTGCAACCCTGCTCACACAAAGCACAGAGGCCATCACATGCAGTACCATTATATGGTCATATCGTTTTCTTTTAAGATATTTTTTTGGGGGCTGTTTGCCTTTATAGGCCTATCTCACAGCCCCCTTTCCACGCCCACTTCCGGTAGATAGTGGTGTCATTTAACATTAGGCATTTACACTTTTTTTCTCTGGATAATCTAAGTACATTTCCTAATGTTAAAATGTCAAAGACCGATAATAATATGAAGAAAACACAATGGTATAACAACTCAAATAAGTAGAATAAACCTTACCTTTACAAAACGGTAGTTTGTGGCTTGTGAAAATACCTCTTTTAACATGGAAGCCTATGGACCGCAAAAAAAATAACACCACTAGCTCCAAAAGGGGGCGTGGAAAGGGGGCGGGGAAATGCCTTTGAGATAGGCCTATTGATTGACAGTGGTTTGATAGGAAAGGGGGAGAGAGATGGGACACACACACACACACAGCAAAGGTCGTCGGGATCGGTACTCGAATCCGCGACACGCTGACTGGACCACTCGGCCAGCCCAGGCCATGGTCATATAGTTTAACACCAAAAATCATGAATACCGCTATTATTGTGATTACTTACTGTAGTACCATCAAAATAATGAGGATTGGCCTTGAACTTTATCCATAATCGTGCAGCCCTTCTAAAAGCAGATCATGTTGGCTCTTTAGGTGTAAGATGGCATAGTTAGTTATACTTTTATCATCACATGAGCTACACCACAACTCCTTACAGACTCCTTGTTCTCTACACGTGGTTCCCACAAGAGACTCTTTGCGAGAGACGTTGTTGAGGTTTAGAGAGAAAATACATATTTTTATTTGATCAAATGTATGTCAGTGAAAGCGCTTGGAAGTATCCTTACAAATAATATATTCACTTGAGTTGTTTTGATCAAATATGTTTCTTTGTACTATATGGTCTACAAGCTCACATGCATTGTGACCTTGTACAGTACATATGCTCTTTTGGGCACGTGACACAGCCTGGCGCACACCCAATTATACTTTAAATGAAGCATTATACAGTGGGTAGACTAATGCATGTCAAACTGAGGGTCCTGAGAGCCGTAACAATCTTCTCTTATGGGGGTCGCCGGCATATCTTTTCAAATGGGGGTCCGTGGGCTAATTAGTGTCAATTTGGGGGTCCTTGACGTGAAGAAGTTTGGGAACCACAACGACATACAGTACTGAAGCGATACTTGAAAACTGGATAAAGTAAATGTACTTGCATTGTGAAATCCTAGAAGCACTGGGAAGCTCATATTGCTGTTCATATTTTGAACCACTTGCCAGCTGTTCAACGCCACTTCAATAGAAAGCCCCGCATGGCGTTGCATATATTCATAAGACAGATGACAAGTGCAATTCTGTGTTCAAAATATGATAAAACATCACATAAATGGTATTTTCCTAACCCTGCACCCAATATCACATTCCTAACGCATACCAGCCAGCCCGGGTATACATCTGTCCTCATGACGCACTAGCCAGTAGTAGGGTTAGCATCGTTACGAAACCCCCGGCCTTTCAATCACTCCCCTTGTTTCCATTTTGACCATTCTCCCTAATTGGAGCCGTCACAGTCACTTTGCTTGATTGACATCTGTGGAAACAGTTAAGACTTGGCCTGATAAACACAAGCGTTTCCCTGGCCTCGTCTGGCCCCGTCGCGGCTTTGTCTGCGTCCGCTTGTTTTCCTTATAGAGGAGAAACACTTGCTCCAGAGAGAGAGAGAGAAAACGGTTGGAAGCGAAAGAAAGAAATCTCAGGATCGGGACGTGGAAAAGTGAAAACCATTAAGTTGTTGCGCTGGACTGCAGACAGTCAGCCCTGCTGCCCACTGAGTTGTAAACCTTGTCGTCTGATTGGTTGTTGTGACAAGAGACAATGTATGATTGGCTGTTGTGACAAGGCCAGTAAACATAATTGGGCAGCTGTGTGTGTGTTTGTGTGCGTGTGCGTGTGCGTGTGCGCGTGCATGCGTGTTGTCTACATGCTTCTCCTCTGGGACGTATCGTTCTACTGAGTGTTTGCTCTGATGCCGCCTCTCTCAAGGGCATTAGGACGCTTTTTACTGTATTGGTTTAGCCCTCTGTGTCGGGGAGAGGTTATGGAAATAAGTGCAATTGAGGTACATACACACATGCAGACATTACACACATGCATCCACACATACTGTACATACAAATGTATCGGGTTATCGAGAGCACTTTCCTATTTGCCGTTCAGTTTAATCACCATCGACCGGGGTCAACGTTCACTGTGCGCGTGCGTGCGTCCGTGCATGCGTGCGTGCGTGCGTGCGCGTGCACACTGCGGCAACAGTTTCTTTGTTTTAGATTTTTCCATGATATCAACACATTAATAAGAAGATTGTGATAGGTTTGTTGCTGTTAACAACAAGTCATTAAATGAGACTAAATTATGATAATAATAATTTAGTGGAATTGATAGTGGAGGAATTGCCTGTAATCAAGGAGATGGAAACGGTGGTAAGACGATAAAATCCAACATTTGCAATATTCTATTTTAGGTCAATTGAAGCCTATTATTTAATACTACGCTTACCGCCGTTGATCAATGGCAATTGCGCTTTTATAGCGCTTTCGATCGATCAAGCCATAATGCTACTTGCGTCAGCATCGGGTAGCTACCGGTTGTTGTCATGACAATGGATCGCCCATCTTAGATCGTCCTCGCCATAATAATTCTATCTGTCCCAGATGGCCTTTTTGGTCAAAACAACGTTTCTTTGATGGCACAGAGCCGACGATGTGGACCTCTCCAGTGCCCCGGCATAGACCCATCTTGTAAACAAGGCCTGTCCAGGACCTGCTCCACTTACTAGGATATGTTCACTTCCGGTAGTCTGGAAATGTGGCTTTTCAAAATAAGAGCTCAGATGGGAAAAATGCTGGCGTGAATTAGATCCTAATTGTTCAATAAATGTGTGTTAAAAAAAGTGTTAACAAATCTCATAATCCCAAGACCTTATTCACTACAATACATTCTGTCATCCATCCAATTTGGACATGTCCTCTGCTAATTGTGAATCCGCAAAGTCAAGGACATCAGAGTCAGACACCCCCCTCCCCTCCCTTTTGTCAAGCGGCACCCAGCCTCCTCTCAATTATTAACAGCTGGCCACTGGTACCGATCCAACCCGCTTCAAGCAGTGGTTCGAGCCCTCCTCCAAAAACCCAACTCCATCCCTTCCTGATCCTATTATTTTATTTGTATCCGTTCATGTCATTAAAAGACACGACATCTAATTCCCCTGTTCTGCCAACGACACACAGCTTTGTCTTCCCGCTGAAACCAAATGACCAGTCCAAACCTTTTTATTTCATTTTTGTTTTAAGATTTGTTTGGGCTTTTCTGCCTTTGATAGTTGAAGTGAAGATGGACAGGAAAGAGGGTGGGAGAGAAGGGGGGGGGGGGGGGACACACACGCAGCGAAGGTCGTCATGAACGGGACTCGAACATGCGACGCACCATCAGGCCAGAGCCTATACATGTGGCATGCGCCTGGACCACTAGGCCAGTGGTCGCCCCGGCCAGTCCAAACCCGTGAGCCTCATGAACTGCCTTGAGGACATGCGTACAGTGAAGGGTTGGATGGCACAAATTGTCCTACAGTCGAATGAGCACGCACACGTTTAAAATTAACCTACTGCCCCTCCTGACTCCATCACACAGATAAAAAAGGAAAAAAAGAAAACGGTCTTGGCAACCTGTCCAACCAGTTTCTTCTTCTTCTTTTTCACGGCTTTGTACCATCGCCCAAAATCAAGCCGTTCCTCTCTGTCCAAGACCTTGAGGAAGTCATCCAAGCCCCTCATAATATCGTCCCGTTTGGATTACTGCAATTCCCTGTACACTGGGATTAGACAAGTCGTCCCTGTCCAGCCTGCAACTGGTCCAAAACGCAGCAGCCAGGCCCCTGACGGGTACTTGGAAGAGATCATTATTACCCCTATCCGACCTGTCCTCTCCCCACTGGCTGCCAGTATGGTTTACAATACGTTTTTTAGATGATTCTCCTGATGGTTCATGAAGCGGGTTGGTATACCCTCTCATATCGCCAACCTTTTAACCTCCTATCTCCAGTTCCCTCAGGTCGGCTACTAATTGCCCACCGCAGTATCTCTGAGGAATACTGGACAACTCACCCCGGTGCTTGCCCGTTTTTCCTCCCGGAATTTTCCCCAGCGAGGGGGATAACTTTGTAATATGCTATTGGCTGTTTGTATTCTTTTTGGAAAAATATAAAAAGATACTCCTGTGGAAAGGCTATATTATTTTACTTATATTGACCCTATAAACAATTTAGTATTATTTAGTATATGTAAGGTTTTGCCCACTCAAATGGTACCTCGTCAGATAATCCCCACATAGCCTACAACAACTTCTGTGAACAGACTTCACTGTAGTAGCTTTTCATAAATATATTAGTACTTAGGCTGTCTGCTGTCGTGAAAGTTTATAGTTAGAGAAATTCAAAGTCCAGCCGTCTGCTGTCCAGCCTCTCCCACCCCTCACTGGGGACAATTCCGGGAGGAAAACGGAAAAGGGGTGAGTTGTTACCTCTCTGAGAACCCCCTAGGGCTCCTGGACCCCCTGTTGAAGACCCCTACCCTAGACTGGAACAGCGTTTCCCTTAGTTTCAGTGCCTTTGAGCTGTATGCCTCGTTGTTCATGGGCTATAGTTTCTTTATAGTGTCTTTGTGATGTAGCTATCTCCTGGTCCGTACAGTGAGTTGATGTGTTTCTTTATAGTGTCTTTGTGATGTAGCTATCTCCTGGTCCGTACAGTGAGTTGTTATAGTTGTTATAGTTTCTTTATAGTGTCTTTGTGATGTAGCTCCTGGTCCGTACAGTGAGTTGATGTGTGGTGTTAGTGTCTTTGTGATGTAGCTATCTCCTGGTCCGTACAGTGAGTTGATGTGTGATGTTAGTGTCTTTGTGATGTAGCTATCTCCTGGTCCGTACAGTGAGTTGATGTGTGGTGTTAGTGTCTTTGTGATGTAGCTATCTCCTGGTCCGTACAGTGAGTTGGGCTATAGTTTCTTTATAGTGTCTTTGTGATGTAGCTATCTCCTGGTCCGTACAGTGAGTTGGGCTATAGTTTCTTTATAGTGTCTTTGTGATGTAGCTATCTCCTGGTCCGTACAGTGAGTTGGGCTATAGTTTCTTTATAGTGTCTTTGTGATGTAGCTATCTCCTGGTCCGTACAGTGAGTTGATGCTATAGTTTCTTTATAGTGTCTTTGTGATGTAGCTATCTCCTGGTCCGTACAGTGAGTTGATGCTATAGTTTCTTTATAGTGTCTTTGTGATGTAGCTATCTCTTGGTCCGTACAGTGAGTTGATGCTATAGTTTCTTTATAGTGTCTTTGTGATGTAGCTATCTCCTGGTCCGTACAGTGAGTTGATGCTATAGTTTCTTTATAGTGTCTTTGTGATGTAGCTATCTCCTGGTCCGTACAGTGAGTTGATGCTATAGTTTCTTTATAGTGTCTTTGTGATGTAGCTATCTCCTGGTCCGTACAGTGAGTTGATGCTATAGTTTCTTTATAGTGTCTTTGTGATGTAGCTATCTCCTGGTCCGTACAGTGAGTTGATGCTATAGTTTCTTTATAGTGTCTTTGTGATGTAGCTATCTCCTGGTCCGTACAGTGAGTTGATGCTATAGTTTCTTTATAGTGTCTTTGTGATGTAGCTATATCCTGGTCCGCACAGTGAGTTGATGCTATAGTTTCTTTATAGTGTCTTTGTGATGTAGCTATCTCCTGGTCCGTACAGTCTTTATAGTGTCTTTGTGATGTTGCTGATCTCCTGGTCCGTACAGTGAGTTGATGTGTGGTGGGACATCCTGCTATTCTTGAACGTTTTGAATCAATCTTGAATGTGTGACAAACAACTACTGATTTAGGCATTTGTAGAATCGATGAAATAAATCATGAAAAAGTGGCGCAAATCTTTTAATATATATTATTTCAGAGCGAACGTTTTTAACTAAAATCTTTGCTTCTTGGGGGTCCCTGGAACAACACATTTTCAGATGGGGGTTGGCGGGCCAATTACATATATTTTTTGGGGTCCGACCTTGACATGGAATATTGAGCACCACTGATATAGAAACATGGGTTTTTCAGAAAACTGTCAGGATTTAGAAGTACTTTATTTTTTATTTTTTTTACGTCGGGCCTAAATGGGCTAATGGGTGAAAGCAGCAGAGGCACACACAGGAGCACCTCAGACATCACCTTACATAGCCAGTACATCACACACACACACACACACACACACACACACACACACACACACACACACACACACACAGGACCTCACCCCTGATGAAGGATGGGGTGCAGAAAGCAAGAATCCAATCCAACAGGCGTGTATTAGTAGTTATTTCCGAAATGCTCCCTCGGTTTATATTTGGATTATTTTCAAGCTGCCAGGGTGCAACGGTGCAAAGTATGTGTGGCGCGCGGCGCGCACGCATTCCCCGCTTTATTCCCACGTGCATAATGTGTACTCCTGAGTCCCATAAATCCATATCCAAGTTACGGTAGGAATCCGGGGGGATTTAGGGGAGTTGGATTTGGTATTTAAACATGCCACTCTGATCAGGTTGTTTTTCCTCAAAGACCTGCCAATGGTACATAGTCAGACTAACCTGGTTTTAGGCAACAGACACAGACATACCTTTTTAAGTGGTCAACTTGACCAAACTTTCACATTACTTTAATACTACTTTATGTGCGTGCGTGCGTGCGTGCGCGCTGACGGGGGCATTTCCATTTATACGGTTTGATTTCCCATGTTATGTTGCTTGAAGAGATCCTGCCATGAGCACATCTGTCAAATAACATCCACGTATACGTGTAATAAAGACCACTTGAGACAGTTCTTTTGTCATTACTATTCCTATAGCCTCGGAAACCCAGACATTTTTATTTCCAGGGAGAAAATAAAGTCTGGGTCCGAGTCCACTTCAATTCGGCATAGTGTAGCGCAAACATCACTCACTCTCTGCTGATTTCTGATCGTCTGCACCTTTGTTAAATTGACACACGCACACATATACACACACGCACACACACACACACACACACACACACACACACACACACACACACACACACACACACACACACACACACACACACACACACACACACTCCTTTCTCTCTCTGTCGCTCTAATCAATTAGTCTCAGCTGCGCATAGTTTCTCCCGGCGGATCCTGCCGGGAGCTGCCTATGCCATAAAAAGCATAGGTGAGTTCCAGGCTACTATTCCTATTACTATTACCATTTCCACCACGGTGTTCCCTGTTTATTTGGGCATGTCGTAGGGTGGAATTTTCAAAATGTTTGGTAAGTTGTGACCTTGTAGATCTACTGTTTTAATGTATAAAATATGAACTATTTGTCTGAGCTCAAGGGGTTCTTATTTTGTGTTCCATCGTAATCTTGCTACCAGATTAGTTTATTAGTTCAATTCAATTCAATTCAATTCAATTCAATTCAATTCAATTATCCTTTATTGTCTCCGCGGAGAAATTTGTCTTGGGCACCAAGAGACAGCGTTATACATTACATACATACATACATACATACATACATACATACATACATACATACATACATACATACATACATACATACATACATACACACACAGTTCATAGTACAAAAAATACAGTTCATAGTACAAAAAATTATGATCCTACCCACAGTTCTACCAATACCATTATATACATGTAGCATGGCTTGTTATTGTGGTAGTGGTCCATATCCACTCCAACTATGTTCTGTTTTCCTCCTCCTAATTCTACCCCAGGTTATGGACTCTGTGCCGCCAAGGCCCAGTACCCCATTGCTGAGTTGGTGAAGATACTTACGGAAGCTGGCAAGAATGTCAGGTAACTAAACTACCATGACCATTGGTGGTCATTTAATATGGATAGATTTGATCAGAGATTAATAACAATTTACGGCATGAATTAATAGCTTTGTCACCAAACTCATGTGAGATGCATGGAATAGGGCATATTAATGTAATACTGTAAGTGTTAGACGGGCCTAGTTGACACAGTGAAATACACTCCTCTGGACTCCAAAAAGAAATGTGTAAATTATTATTGTTCCCCCATAGTTGTCTCCACCAGGCCGAAGGCATGGGGAGAGAGTATGTTTTGCACTCCGTCCGTGTGTGTGTCCTTCCTTCCGTCCGTCCGTCCGTCCGTCCGTCCGTCCGTCCGTCCTTCCGTCCGTCCGTTATCAGCTAATCTCTGCCACCGTTGGCCCGATCCATGCCAAACTTTGCACACACACTCCCTGGATGCCAACGACGAACCTCTGCCCCAAATATTCCTCAACGGCCTGTTATAGCGCCACCATGAGGCCGATTTAGGCAAAAAACATTTATGTAGATTACTCGTACACATTTTATCCATACATCACACAATTCGTTATACACTATCTCCATAGTCATGTGATCAACACGGAGCGGCACCATTTCCCAACTTCCATCCTGATTGGCTAAGATTGGCTTCCAAAGCTCACACGATTGGTCCGTTTCGAACAAAATGCCACAAATCACAAACACAGTGTGCAATTTCCGTGAAATTATACACGCACATTTCCACTAGGCCGAGGACGACATGCCACAATTCTTTTCCCCAAATCAGCCTCACGGTGGCGCTATAACAGGCCAATTCCTGTTTTAGCTATAACTGCATCGATCTGTATACAACTTATGTATGCGCACTCCCTAGAGGCCATGGAAAAACATTGTCCCTGCATCGCTCCACATCTGCCGGTCATAGCGCCACCATGAGGCCAATTTCTGCAAAACACATTGCTTATGTTAGTCGCACAGATTTCATCCAAATCTCACGCAAATCGGTCCACATGATCTCTGTAGTCATGTGATCAAGACGAGTCTGTTGGATTTCTCCGATTCTACACTGATTGGCTAAGATTGCCTTCCAAAGTTTTCAGGAGTGACCCGTTTCGTTCAAAATGCTGCACATGTCCTGCTCATCCACAATTCTATCCTCAAAGATGCTATGAGTGATCTGGCTCTGCATTTCCTCAACAAAATGAAGAAAATTGTTGCAAAAAACTAAAACAAAAAAACATGTTTATATTATACTCCTAAACATTTTGCCAAACATCTCACACAGTCCTATCCTCCTGGTGGAGACCTGTGCCCAGAAGGGCACTTTTTCTAGTTTAGAAAATGTTACTGTTCGTAGCAAGGTCCCCTCTTTCTTTCTGCACCACATTCCTTCACAGAAAATTACCGATCAACATTTGCACAACCTGACGCGTTGTGTTCTTCTGTTGTCTGCAAATGTCCGCCTGTTATGACATGCACAAAAAATTAGACGTGTGGCGGTTATGGTAGATATTGACAGGAGAATGAATGAATGAACGAATGAATGAATGAATGAATGAATGAATGAATGAAAGGACAACATAAAATGGAGGAGAGGGGGGGGGGGGGGGGGGTGGAGGAGGCAGAGCGGAAGCTTCAGTAATTGTCCTGCCTTGGTTGTTTGATCCTGCTTACTGCAGCTGCTGCTACTTAGAGCATTCGTAGTTGATTAGAGGCAAGTGGGTGGTCAGACGAAAAGAGAGGAACCCCCTTCACCCTCTCTTCCTCTCTCTCTCTCTCTCTCTCTCTCTCTCTCCTTTCTCATTTCTTCTTCCCATCTTCCTTGCACACCATCATGCGTCCTCTCCTTTGCATTCTCCATCTTTATTTTCCTTCCTCTAAGTCGGTGGTTCACAAAATGTGCTGTCCCCCCGCGACCCAAACAAGCTCACGACGCGTTGCGATGTGTCACATTGTGAGCTATTTGCACTACTTATTAAAAGTGTTTTTATTTTTGCGACTACAGGTCGCAGTTAACTTATGGAATCTAGCATTTCCTGTCAGTGTGTGTGTTGGTTGGTTGGTTGGTCACCCCAGGCAAGCCCCCATAGGCCTACAGTATATGGTGCCCAGGTCACCGTGACATGTTTGAAATTCTTTATTTAGGAATACCCCATTGAGATATAGTATCTCGTTTTCGAGAGGGTCCTAACTGTACAATCGATACAATACAAAACGTAAAAAATAGAAAACAAAAACACAAAACACAAAACAAACAAACACAAAAACAGGGTATTACAATATGCAAGCACAATAGCAAAGAGATGGATCATTTGTTCCGTCATATATCACTGTCATTTCCGTCGGACATCACGTGACATCAGCCCACATATGGTGCCCAGGTCATCGTGACCTCACGTGACAGGGATGGATATGTCAATAGTAAATAGGACCTGCTGTCGCAGTTAAGCCCATATATGGAGATCCCAGCAACTCTACATCTGACCTCAAACCCTTAGATCTCCATATATGGATATATGTCAGAAGAACCTAATCTGATATTCCATATGTTGATCCTTCCCCATCCATCCTTCCTCTTCGATGTCCCCGCTACCACCCTTAGATCTATATACTGTATGGAGCTGACCTGTTCTGACATTCCATATGTTGATCTGACCTCATCAAACCCTGTGCACTCAAGACACGCTCCTTATATGGCCAGTACAGAATTCATTCCATGTTGATCTGATTCCCCCATGCCAAAGCGCCAGCGCTCACCCAGCAGTCTGCCGTCAGGCGGATGCATGCACACGACCTCGCCCCTCAGGCAGGTCTTACTGGTATGTTCATGGAATATGTTAGATTTTCTTTCTTTCTATCTTTTGGAATTTTCTTTTGTATTTTGTAGGAAACAAAAAACAAAAAAAATATGAATAAAAAGTGATAATTGCTCATGACCCATAGAAATGTGTCGGCGAACCACAAATGGGTACCGCAAATGGCTTACCACAAGGCGTCTGCTCTCGTCCCTTCCTCCTCAGTGGAATAATAATGGTGATCTGTATCGATACTATCGTCTGTTCTCGTCCCTTCCGCATGCTCCGAAAACCTACAGGGGTTCCATTTGATTTCATTTATACACTCTCAGAGTTTACAGACCTGTTGTAGTCACTCAGGGCTATCTCTTTGTGTTTCTGGTAATACTAATGTTGTATGTCCATGGAAAAAGGGCCTTTAGCTAGCTGCTAGATTAGGTGTGTGTTCTTCTATTACTATTCTTTGAAGACCAAGCAAGTATAGTTTTTTTTTATGATATTCTTTTTGGCTTTATTGTTGGGTTACCGTAGCTTGACAGGAAAGGTGGGGGAAGACAAAGCAAAGGTCGTCGGGCTCGGGGCACGAACCTGCGACGCGCTGTCAGGCTGGATTGCCAGCCTAGGTGCCTGGACCGCTCAGCCGCGGCCCAGGCCAAGTATAGTACAGTTTGAGAAAGAGACATTGTGAGGTCCTCACAAGAAAAACTGTTGTTTTATGGTAAAAAATATATATATATATTTTTTTAGAAAAAATAAATATATATATTTTTTGAGTGGTGTAAACCACTCCTACAACTGGCTTTGTTGAGTGGTGTAAACCACTCCTACAACTGGCTTTGTTAGTTTGTCTGTCTGTCTGTTCGTACCAAAAAATGAGCATGGTTGCTATGGTCACCCAGTTCACACGGGTGTGATTTCATTACGTCAGACCACAGCTGATCAGTCTATATAAGACCTTACACCACTCAGTTCACACGGGTGTGATTTTTTAGAGATGCATTTACATTTAGAAAAAGATTCAGGACAGGTTAGTATAGACAATCACGAGGTTATTTTCTTTTTTTTTTCTTTTTTCTTTTCAGCTATTGCAATAGCAATGCTGTCCTAAAAGTTTGATGCGCTCACAAGTATAGTATTACAAACCTGTGTGTGTGTGTGTGTGTGTGTGTGTGTGTGTGTGTGTGTGTGTGTGTGTGTGTGTGTGTGTGTGTGTGTGTGTGTGTGTGTGTGTGTGTGTGTGTGTGTGTGTGTGTGTGTGCGTGTGCGTGATGATCAAGGCTGCAGTACATCATAGGCAGGGCTGAGTCACCTCGGGCAATGTTAGCCGAGTACCACCGCTCTGATCTTTGCCGTGGCTCTGTGATCGTAAACCTGGTCTAGCGTGCATCCTCCAATCTCTTCACCCCCTTCTCCTCTTCTCTCCTTCAACATATCAGTGTTGTTTTTGGCAGCAAATTTCTATTTTAGTTGTAGTCATTCTCTTGATTAGGTTTCACTTAGTTTTAGTCACATTTTAGTCACCCGGAATGTTTTAGTGTTAGTCTAGTTTCAGTCGACTAAAATGTATTTTGACGGGCCTTGATGCCATCGATCTACAAGCTCACAACGCGTCGCGTTGTGAGCTTAGTGAAAAGCTGGAATTTGCGCGATGGCAGTCTCTCAGTCAAATCTGGTCACAATTGTAAAATGACTTATACTGGATCTCTTGTCACTAGTCCCTTCCTAACATTTTAGTCTAGTTTTTATTTGTTGACAATTGTCAATATATTTAGTATTAGTTTTAGTCATCATAGCTTAGTTTCCTTTTAGTTTACACCCTTCCCCTTCCTCCTTCTCATCCTCTTGTCATTTCCCGTCTTTTCAAGCTGTTTTTATGAGCCCTGTCTCCAGGTCATTAAAGTACGTCCCTCATCCTTTCTGCTCCAGAAGCACTTGCTGACGGCAAGGCTATGAACGGCCTCCCAATTTACTCCCACATTAATGTGTTTTTTGGGGCCGTGGGACCCCCATGAGAAAATGTTTCATGCCAGCTAGGAACCCCATATGAGGTTCACGTTGTAACATTCGTTTTGAATTTGTTTTTTGGAAAATCACAATGCGTACCATGGTAGGTTTTAGTTTCCGTCAGTGAAAAAAGGTAGTCGGACAACATTTTTCGTCCTAGTTTTAGTCGAAATCCACAGTGTTTTCAGCTGATTTGTGTTTGTGTTCCCCCCACGCACGCAGGTTTGGAATCCACCCAGTGGCAGGCCGTATGCCTGGCCAGCTCAACGTCCTGCTGGCGGAGGCTGGTGTTCCCTACGACATCGTCCTGGAGATGGATGAGATCAACGACGACTTCCCTGGTAATGCCTGTCCCTTCACTGTCCTCTGGACCAGGGGTTCCTGCGGACCCCCATTTAAAAATATATGCCAGGGACCCCCCTAAGAGAAGATTTGTGTGGCTCTAGCAGTGATTTTCAACCCGTTTAATTTCAAGGACCCCCAGTTTGACATGCATATTAGTCTACAGACCCCCATTTAATGTCATTTCTAATCTCTGGGACCCCCAATTTATATTGTAAAATCAATGTGAATTTAACTCTGAGAGTGTACAAATGTATGCTTTGTATGCTTTCAGAGTTACAGACCCATAAGGGTCCATTTGGTTCCAAATTATCATTTAGCTGGGGACCCCCTGGAACTCCCTCAAGGACCCCTGGGGGTCCCCGGACCCCACTTGGGAAACAACTGCTCTAGACCAGGGGTTGACCACTACAATACCCCATTGACCGCTACAATAACCTTAATATCCCTATTAAGGTACATCAGAAATAAATACTGAAACCAGATATAATCATTAAGGAAAGTTTATGCATGCGCTATGTGTACTATGTAAAGTCTTCATTTACATGTTCCAGCCGGCTCAGAAAAAAAACTAACAGAAAAAAAAAAAAAAAAAACTCGGAAACAGGGAAAATATAATATTAAATAGGCCTTAAGTGGTAAATTATATTTGTAAGTTTGGGTCTCGTCCATCTTGGTTTGGGAAACACTGATCTACTGTAGATGGATGTTCTAATAACCACATCAACCCTTCATTGACCGGAGATCCCCCAGGCTTCTATACGTGATCCCCCCTAACCACATCAACCCTTCATTGACCGGAGATCCCCCAGGCTTCTATACGTGATCCCCCCCCCCCCCCATCCCCCAGGCTTCTATACGTGATCCCCCCCCACTTTTCTCTACATCAAATGTCTTTGCTGGGAATATCCCAGATCACAACAAGTCGGCTTGTAGGACTGATATTTTTGCCGATTGTTTGGCCTAGAGCCAACAGGTCCAAGAGAACTGGTATATAAAGGCTTGCTTGTTATTAAAAAAAAGAATTTATAACTGGCAATGGCATGGCTATATTTCACTTTAACACCATCTCAAATTGTTCCAAAGGTCTGTAGAACATCTGCTTGATCAGAGCCAATTCAAGCTTTTTATTGGTATCTGTTGCATTACACAACCAACATAGCGCTGTCCGTGGGGGCCCATTAGAATATAGGAGGGAGAGGATAAAGTCCCTCAGCTGGCTGCTCGTCACTGAGCCGCCGGAACGACCGCCACGGCTCCTGAAACACTATTGCTGTTGGGTAGGCCTGACCAGTGATTTCCAACCTGTGGCTTTCGTTGGGATCAGTGTTGTTTTTGGCAGCACATTTTAGTTTTAGTCATAGTCTCTTGAATAGTTTTCGTTTAGTTTTAGTCACATTTTAGTCACCCAGAATGTTTTAGTGTGTGGTGGGCCTTGATGCCGTCGTAATGACATGTTTTTACACCTGCTGAAAATAGCCGATCTACAAGCTCACAACGCGTCGCAGCGCGGCGCGTTGTGAGCTTGTAGATCGGCTATTTTCAGCATGCAACCGATTGTAAAATGACTTATACTGGATCTCTTGTCCATTAGTCCCTTCCTAAGATTTTAGTCTAGTTTTTTATTTGTCAGATATATTTAGTCTTAGTTTTAGTCATAGCTTAGTTTTCATTTAGTTTCCATTTAGTTTTCGTCAGTGGAAAAAGGTAATCGACGAACGTTTTTCGTCTTGGGCCCCCAAATAACTGGCAAAACATGAAAACACAAAGGTTTTTAAAGTGCACTACTGTTAGTTCCATTGATGCAAGCCGGAACACGATCCATTTGATTGATCTCGTCTACCATTTGTTACATCTGCGTACTGTATGTGCATTTGGGGAAAAAAACACATCTCTGCTGACGCAAAATGTTAAAAGAAAATCACACCCGTGTGAAATGAGGGGCGCTCTTGTCATCGTACATCAATTTATGTTAGCGGACATTTGACATTGCTACATAAGGTACATAAGGTGGTCCCTTATTGGCCAAGCGCTCCCACAAACATGTGATTGGTTAGCCGATTTGCTCGTTTACATATTCATGTTTTGATGTCTAATTTACATCATGGTTAGCAGAATTCTGACGTCATTTCTCCTTTCATTGTCAATGGCAAATCTTGAGACGTGTGGGGACAAAAGCTGTTTATAGAAGGGGCTAGGCCCTTAAAAATCACACTTGTGTGAAGTGAGGGGCGCCTGGTAAGGTGTAAGGTGCTCTAAACAAACATTAAAAGTCCATAGATTTGGCTGCCATATGACGTAATTCCGAAAGCCAGATGTTGAGGGCCCTTCCAAAAGGACACCTCATTCTGAGTAAGGAATCTTTTCCAATTGGGGACCGTGTCACAATGACTTTGTAGCTAGGTCGGTGTGACCTAAGGCAGGGGTTCTCAACCTTTTTGGCCGGGGACCCCCGGAAATGCTTTGGCAATGTCTCGGGACCCCCGCCCCGCCCGACCCCCAATATAAATTGACTGCTACAATAACCTTAACCCATTTTGGGCGAGAACCCCTTTTGGTGTTTTAAGCATTATGTTATAATTTAGCTATTGAAAAATAGCAGATCTACAAGCTCATAGCGCGCCACCGAGTGGCGCGCTACGAGCTTGTAGGTCTGCTATTTTTTGAAAAATCGTGAAAAAAAAAATAATAATAATTTGGGGACCCCCCAAACTAATTTGGCGACCCCCCAAGGGGTCGCGACCCACGGGTTGAGAACCCCTGACCTAAGGCACGTTTTAGTGACATGGTACTTATTGTGGGCCCGTTTTGTTAACGATATTATCCACAGTTTGTCTTTTCTGTTCCTCTAACCAGCGACTGACCTGGTTCTGGTGATCGGTGCCAATGACACGGTCAACTCAGCCTCTCAGGAAGATCCCAACTCCATCATTGCTGGAATGCCTGTCCTCGAGGTGTGGAAGTCCAAGCAGGTAAAAGACATATTATGTAAAATCACCTGGCCATGTAATATTGTAATAATAGGACTGCAACCCTCCATATCCATTATCCATATGCATTTTGCATTATAAATGTATAAAATGTAGCTGTAATATTTTTTGAGTGGTGTAAACCACTCCTACAACTGGCTTTGTTTGTCTGTCTGTCTGTCTGTGCGCAAAAAATGAGCATGGTTGCTACGGTCACCCAGTTCACACGGGTGTGATTTTATTACGTCAGACATTACGTCAGACCACAGTTGATCAGTCTATATAAGACCTTACACCACTCAGTTCACACGGGTGTGATTTTTTCTCTTCATATTATTGTCAAATGAACACCACAAAACACGTATTTTTGACCTAAATCGACTAAATCGATTAGTCTGAGCTCGCACAACGCATCACATAAGTGACGAAAATCATCATCAAATCACCAAATCATCATCGAAAGAAATCATTTTATAAAGAAATATTACAGAAACAATTCACATTGTTATACAATGAGTTCAATCGATTCCTTTGATTTAACTGTTGCACGAGTCCGGGACTCCAAGCGTCAAGATTCTGTAGAACTCCTGGAGTTAAATAGTATGCGAGGGGGGGGGGGGGGGGGGGGGGGCTCTATAGGGCCACACATACTGTACACACCCTTGGACCACACATACGCAACACCTGAAAACACGCGTGCGCACACACACATACTGTACACGCAGACACACACACACACACACACACAACAGGGACGTACACAGCGTATATACATACACCCAGAGACACGGATTCCTCCGGTCCCAGGTGCCGTCCCATGCTGCTCTCATTAGTGGTGACTCTGTCACTGTGGAATGATGACATTTTGGAGCGTCCCACTGGCAACCCTCCGAGGTCTGGGATTCATACAGCGCTTCATCCCCCCCTGGGGAAATCACTGGGATCTGACTACCTAACTGCACACACACACACACACACACACACACACACACACACACACACACACAGAGAGTCAAGTCAGACAGACAGACCGTCACGAATGCACACACACATGCACACACGCGGCCACACACACACACACACACACTCCTGTCGCCACCATGGGAAATGTTTTCATCCCAGACTGTCGGTGTGAAGGTTGTAATGGTCGTTTTGACACGTGCATGCGTGTGTGCATGCGTGTGTGCGTGCGTGCGTGCGTGCGTGCATGCATGCATGTATGCATGCACACACACACACACTGGGAGTTTGTCTGTATAACTGTATACCTCACGGTTTGCCCCATCGAATGAATGCATTCGACAGTTAGTGGTCCCACATTTCCAGCATGAAATGTCGCATCATCTGGTCTCTTTTTGTACAAAACACTTGCATACAGTTACAGTATAATGAGTCGAGTCACATTTATTTATAAAACATAAAAAACCTATTGTTGACCAATAAGTGCTGTATAAACCATGAGGTTAATGAATCGCATGTACAAAATGACGTACAGCTCAGAAGCACAAATTAAACCCTGAGCAACAAAAACAGTAAAGACACACGTAAACAATTTATTTTCAGTAAAGACAATAAAAAGAAACGGCCATAAATATCAGCCTTGAGGTTCAGTTTGGAAGATTCAACGCGGGGGGGGTGGGGGTGGGGGGCAGATCTGATGGTATTAAAGGGGAATTCTGTTCCACAGTCTAGGGGGCTGTCTGTCACAGAAAAGCCACCCCTGAGTAATGTGAACATAAGTTTAGATCTCGGGAGGGACAACTAGTAGCCCCAAGCCAGAGCTGACCCCAGGGACCCCCAGCCGGAAGTAGGAGGAGAGGTGAAAAGGTCCGTTTCTTAAGTCTTAAAATTGACTCTACGACGTACCGGCAACCAAGGGGAGAGAGAGGACAGGATGGCCGGGGTCTTGACAGGTACTAGGAAAAGGGACCGTAATTCCTCTTCCTAGTAACCGTCAAGAAGCCTGGCTGCGGTTTTGGACCAGTTGCAGGCGAGACAGATGGACAGACGGACGGACGGACGGACAGGGAGGTCTGACTGATTCCCAGGGAATCTCAGTGATTTCAGACGAGCTGATGCACCTAGGGCAAGAGCATGTTTTATCTGTGTGTGTGATGGAGTCAGGGGGACGTCGCTTTGTGCCGTCCATCACTTGATGTCCTCAAGGCGGTTCACGGGGCTGCCAGGTTTGGACGGGTTATTTGGTCTCAGGGATTGATTATAAACCGTGTGTTCGTCTGCATGACAGTGGAACGACATTTCACATGTTTGAATGTTGTGCCATCCAACACTTCATGTCCTCAAGGCGGTTCATTGGGCTGACAAGTTTGGACGGCTGGTCATTTGGGTCTGGTCTCAGGGGGAGATAGATGTGTGTGTCCTCGGCATAACAATGGAATTAATGTCGTGTATTTGAATGATTTGGCCGAGGGGAGCCTTATTTAGACGTATTAACGTCTATTAACTAGACATATTAATGTCTAAATAACCATTTCCAGACGGTAGGGGTTGCAGCTGATGGTGTGAACGCGCTGGGAAGTTAACTAAAGTTTTCTGAACCAAAATTACTCCAACCCCGACCACTGCCAAAAAGGGAAACTAAGGACATTTCTTCTGTAGCTGTAGGCTTTCAACATATGTGTGTGAGATTTCAATTTGTTTTCTCTCCAAGAGTTTCAAGATGTATTTGTCACGCTCATATAAGTGTGTGCGTGCGTGCGTGCGTGTGTGCGCACATTCACGCGTTTTTGCGTGTGAAATGTTGGCATGGCACGCTCTGTGTGTAATATAACGAAAACTAAGCGAGCCATAATACAAAGAAAATATTTATTTCAGAAAACTGGAGGATTTAGAAGATTTTTTTTTTAATTTTGACGTCAGGCCTAAATGGGTTAATCGACAATAAAATAAATGCAGTATAACGCCGTATACCAGTGGTTCCCAAATGTTTTAGCCCGTGACCCAAAAGAGCCATTTTATGTCTCCCCGGGACCCAAACTAGTGAAAATAGCAGGGAAAAATACAAACTATACAAGCCTCACAATGCACTGCTTTGCACCGTGTTGTGAGCTTGTAGATCGCCTATTTTCACTTCCATGTAGGTCAAGTTTGGTTGAGTGAATAAATATATAATCCATTCACACATGCTCCCGTGACATAACTATCACATATTTTCCCATTTGATTCTGTGATTCAGTGGGTAGATTATATTATCATGACCTCCATGCACTCAGACCTCCATATCCTTCCAGATCAGGACTGGCTCCACCAGGCACCATGCTGGTTTAGCGTAGCCAAGAAGCTACAGCTATGCTATAGTGTAGCGTCTGAGGCAGAAGCACCACAGAGTTATAATGCAGCACCGTGTGACAGTATAGCCTAGCCTGGCTGACTTGGCCAGCCTCATGGCGTGGATTCACTCCCCGAGAAGGATTCCTCAGGGAGGAAGCTTTAGTGAATCCACGCTATGAGGCAGCTGGCCAAGCCAGCCTACGTATAGCCTACACTAGCAAACTTTACTTACACATGAAAACGGTACCGCTGGTTATGGAGTCTGGAGGAATGAACGTGGTGGTTCCCGCTGGCATCTCGCTCTTCCAGCAGCTCGAGTCGGTACACAGACCACCCAGCTGCCTCTCACACAGACGGCTAGAGGGAAGCCTGGTGACGCGGCTACTCCATGTCCCACAGCAGACAGACAGCTGTCGCCTGGCTCTTCTCTGTCTTCACCATAGGGTCTTCACTCTTCTCTTGACTACTCTTTATAATTATTTTCTTGTGATTCGAGCTGGTGGCTGCATTCGGATTTTCCCCTTGCTGCTCCGCCATGTTGAGAACAAGATATGCACGTGCACACGCTCTACAGTGGGGGAACACGCAACAAGACAACAGCATGTGCACCGAGGCCCGCCCTCGCCCTTCATGATGGGAGGACGGCCCCCCCCTCTATCCTGATTGGATGAAGGCTTTCTCACCCGCCACCAAATCCGAAACTAGGGTTTTTTGACCCCAGGGGCTCACTGGGGATAGGGAGGAACTCCTTATATGGTCAGCGCACTCTATAGTAAGGGGTATTAGCACATTTTTAGGTGATATCTGAATTAAGTGAAATCACTGAATATTCCTTTCCCGCATTCCCACTGGCAGATATTTCTACCGCTGTGTTTTTGAATTTGTCATTCCATATCTTATCCTCCAATCATTCGATGAATCGCTTCACCACAAATGCATATGGAACGCAGTAAACGAGTAAACGCACTTTGTTGTAAGGCTGTCTCTGCCTGTCCTGAATTAGACCTGTTCCTCTTCTGGTGATGCTGATTGCCTAATAAGATTGTACCTTACATTTCACCCTTGTCCCAAATGGAACCATGTGCACCCATCATGCATTATGGATGAGAAAGTGGAGAGCGGAGAGGTTGAGAGAGAGCACATGACGAGAGAGAGAGAGGAGAGGGGAGCGAAGGAGGCCCGAGAGAGAGAGAGAGAGCACATGACGAGAGAGAGAGGAGAGGAGAGCGAAGGAGGCCCAAGAGAGAGAGAGAGAGAGAGAGAGAGAAACAAACCTGGGGTATCGATGTAGATTGGCCATACTGATATTCGGAAGCCTGGGCCATGTGCATAAACTATAAACTGGTCTAAGAATAGCTGGAATGACAAAGAGCAAAGCCAAACAACTTGCCAATTCCAAATACTGTTCTGTTTAGGCAGTTTGTCCGTGTGGAGGAGGAAGTGCCATGTGTATCCTTAAGTGAACATGAACTGTCAACGATGTTACATTTGTTCCCTTGTAAAATAAGAATATATTGTAATTTGTGGATTCAAATAAAGAACTAAAATGTGTGTGTGTGTGTGTGTGTCTCCCTCCAGGTGGTTGTGATGAAGCGCTCGCTGGGCGTGGGCTACGCGGCCGTGGACAACCCCATCTTCTACAAGCCCAACACCGCCATGTTGCTGGGCGACGCCAAGAAGACGTGCGACGCCCTGCAGGCCAAGGTCCGAGAGGCCCAGGAGGCCTAAGATGACATGAATGAATGCTGTAAGCCGAGGAGCGCCCCACTTGAAGAGCCACGATGGGGGCACCACGGGGGAAGGTTAGAGGACAAGGTGGTGGTTCCGTTTTCCCCAAACACAAAAAAAAACTATCTCACCGTTAAAAGCATCTTCGACTAATTGTATCCAAGGCAAAAGGAAGAAACAAAAATGCCAAGAATGCTGTTGGGGAAACCCATTATGCCCATGATCTATAAACGAAAGAAATTGCGTGACAAAAAAACATACATCACAAGATATGATGTCATAGATGTGTGTTTCCGTTGATTATACCAGCGCCACTGCAGCAGTGTTCTTTTTATGAGACATGCTTGCCATTTCTTTAGTTTATACATCATTCAGAGGGAGAGTGTGTTCACAAGGTGTTCTATGCTCTTAGCAAGATGGCATTGAGTGTCAACTTCATTTCAGTCGCGTATAGTCATTTTAATCAATCACAAATCTATAGGTGTGTGAAGAAAATAGATCTGAAATTCTGATGTAAATCAATACATCGTTAGTGAATAGAAGATGGCAAAATATTACCGTAGCGGATTGGAATTGAAGGAGCAAATTTAAGCACAAACAAGACGTTGACTTTTATTTATTTAAATACTAATCAATAGGGCTAATTCATACTTTGTCATGCAACCATGTCGCTTGGTGAGAATACTCTACTATTTTAAAAACTTTACAAGACTGGCTCCAATAACGCCGTCGATCTTATCAGTCGTCTTTTGATGTCAGTCATCTATGACATTATAGCAAGGAAATATTTAACAAAAGATAAAACATGTGGAGAAAAAAATACAGGATTTTTTTTCCCCCATGGCCCACAGGCAGCGTTCACAAGACATTTGGCGTCGATTGGCGCAGTGGTTTGTGATATTAGCCACAGACAGACAGACATTTTGTCAGTTAAAGTGCTATCAAAGGGAAGCTTGCAAGCCGATGATGTGATATCATCATTTTTGCAACGTCAACATTTTGTGGAGAAAAACATTTCCCTTTTTTAAGTTATTTTTGCTGAGCGACATGGCCATACACAGATACAGTTGGAGGCCATCGATATTGTGCTTTTCTTTTTGCTGAGGTTTGTGTGATCTGCGCAAAAGGACAGTTTTGGGCGGGAACCCCTTTTGGTGTTTTAAACATTATAATTTAGCTATTGAAAAATAGCAGATCTACAAGCTCATAGCGCGCCACCGAGTGGCGCGCTACGAGCTTTGTAGGTCTGCTATTTTTGAAAAATCGTGAAAATATTTATTTCAGAAAACTGGAGGATTTAGAAGGATTTTTTTTTAAATTTTGAGGTCAGGCCTAAATGGGTCAAATAATAAGGGACAATATCGGTGGCACCCAACTGTAACTTAGCCTTTAGAGTGAATGTGGAAAGAAGATCAAGGCCCACCAAGCGACCTGTTAGACTCGCTGCAGCCATTAATGTTTTGTCCACTGTGACTGTGTATAGATTTCTCCCCTGATGTCCTCTACTGTATGCTATTATTATTACAGTGTACATGTTGCCTCTTTCATGGATCTATATTTGCATAAGGAAGGCTATTGTCACACCGTGGACAATAATTCGGTACATTCTTTTTCAAGTAATAGAAATCACTTTTTGTATTCTGCCACTACTGACACTGATGTTTCCAGTTTTATAATGAGAAATATTTTCTATTTTGGCCTAATAATAATAATAATTCATAATCCTATTGGTTGTGGTCAGGTATGACATTATTTGTTGGTAAAGCCATGGTCACTCATCCAACAATTTCCAGTCATGCTTTTAGCTCTTCTCTCTTGTTTATGCTGTTGTAGCCCCCCCCCCCCCCCCGCCCCCGTGCCATTTTGTTTATTAATCTATTAGATCTCACACATCATCTCACACATCATCATAAATTGAAGCGAAGGCCATGTGCAATTCAATGCCAAAACTAGACATGCAACAAATCGTCACTGTCTGGTGGGAGACCTTGCATGTCCAAGAACGTTACTTACTGTACCAGGAAATAATGGATCCAATGTAGTTATTATTTTGTCAGAAGCTCTTTGCTATTTTGCAAAGAAAAAAATAGCAGATCTACAAGCTTGCATCGTAACATGTTGTGAGCTTGTAGGGCGCATATTATTTGCTACTGTGCAATAATGTCATACGACAAAGCATGAATAGTACATTCGTTTTATTTTTAAAAAGGGAGGGAAAAAACAAAGATGAAATATGGATACAAGGTTTCCTCCTGACGAAGTGATGAAAGCGCTATATGCTGTTGTGCCACATTGGTTGGTTGACTGATTGATTAGGTTTTCACTTTTTGACCTCCGGTGAATTTAACGTGTGTGAAGACGTTTCCGGTAGCGTTGCAGATGTGATACAAAGCTTGAGGTATATTTGTGTGGCATCACGTTGCCCTCATCCTCTCTACCACGTTTTCATCATTTTACTCCGAGGTTGTGAAGGTCCACTGCTGTGTACTGTAAACTGGGGTGTGGGATTAGGTAAGCCAAATGTACGTATATCTGACATTATGTATGATGATGATGATGATGATGACAGGACTCGTGTGGTGTGCTCTCTATAAACAATACTTTTCAATGGAAATGGGAAAAATAAGACATTTGTGAATAATAATGACGAAAGAATATATATATATATATACTGTAAATCTTCAACTCAAATTCAATTTCGAGCATGTCGAAATTCTTCTAACATTTCACAAATTTCACAAAATAGTGAAGCTTGTTCGCTACTTTTATTTATTTATTAAAAGAAAGAAAAAAAGACATTTCACTATAGAGGGCCACAGCCAAAGTCTGAGGGTATTTGGGTGTCCTTGGCATGGAAATGTTTGGGCACCGTAAGATGCTAAGATGTGGCATGTTTCTGGATAAAGTCCACACAATATTATTAACCTGGGACCTGATGCATTGACCATGATAACTACCCTACCTCTGAGTAGTGCTGCATACAATATGAAATGACCAATAGAATCTGTTAGAACCCTCACCTGACCAATCAACATGCCACAAACTGACCACACCTGACCAATCAACATGCCAACAAACTGACCAGTCTCATTCCGTGAATTCTTGAACTCTTACTTCCAAGGTTAACCGATACCTGATTCCAATTCCATTTCCCAATGTGTTTCCATTCTGTTCTTGACCATCAGACCTCATTTTATTGTTGGCTTGGCTGCCTTAGTTATCGAACGTTTTTCTTTGTGTTTGTTTTGGTAGCTTAGAGGAGCACGCTGTTTTAAAAACCTCATATTGTTACTACATGCCAACAGGCCACCTAGACCTTTTCTTCTGCTGTTTCCTGAATTTCCCTCTCCGGGGATCAATGAAGGATTATCTTTACAGAATCTTACAAAATGCCATATTTGTATGCTGTTGCCATTTTGCTGAGATAATTAAGGGAGATGGGGGAAAAACTTAACCTGACTCCGCCAGATGGGGCAGCACTGTGTATGCCTTGATCCCGCCTCTAGCTGCCGCTGATTGGCCAGGCCGTTTTGTGGCCGGGCATCAAGTCTGCCTGAGAGTTCCCACATGGGAGCAGGAGGGGGGAACCCAGTGTACTCTCTGCTGCCCCATCTGGCGGAGTCAGGTTAGGGAAAACTATCTTTGTTTGATAATTGCCCTTTGATTTTAATTCCCCACAAGGCTATTTTTGTATAGAGACAGCCCTTTATTATGTGCTAGAGAGAGACAAAAGCTTCCACAGTAGGGATGTGCAGTTTGTGTGACGTTTTCAATGCACCGCGGTTCGTGTTTTAGGGAGATTAATGAAGTGTACTGTGAATGTTTATTTTTTTGTTCTCCAGTTTATCATGGATAAACATTGTCATCCCTTAAATAAACATGGATTTACACCTCTGAAATCGCCTTGTACTGTCTTTGCATGGTCATTTACTCTCCAGCCTTGTGAAAATGACCAATGCAGATTGGCTTTCTTTCTTTAAACATGGGTATCTACTGTCGAAATACCATGTCTTTGCTGTCGGGCAGAAATATCCCAAATATCAACTTTTAATGTCTTTAGAACATCACGATATACTGCCTGTCTGCCTCATCAAAGTTGGTACGGGGACTTTACATATTGTCCGATACTTGAATGTGTCCTTATAGTTTCATCCATCACTGTATCCACAATACATGCAGCTCAAGTGGAGTTAGGAGGGTTTTGGCCATTAGAGATTGTTTGTTTTCGTCTGACTTCGTCATTCTAATCAATGATGGAAAAAAACCGTCTATCTACAAAGTTGGAGTTAGGTGGATTGACCAACAGTTTTAAGGATCCAACGGAGTTGGGAGGTTTTTGTCAAAAGCACTTTTGAATACTTTTCATTGGTTCAATATTTGTAAAACCCACACAAACGTAAAGGGTGTTCATTCAATAGCACTGATTTATTCAAAAGGAAAAGAGAAATGGAGCCGGTTTCTCCCCGACAGCGACGAGTAGTAGTTGAATTAACTCATGGGATTGCATTTGGTCCCCCGCATTTTTTTCAGACATCCTAGTGTTAAAACGTTTCACTTCATAGCAATAATCTAGCTGTAGATCAGCTATTTTCGGCAAGCAACAAGTATAAAACGGGCTTTAATCTTGTTAGATTTTCTTTGAGTTGTGAAGTTGTGAAGCATGTTATCTAATTCAATTGCTAAAGTGAAGGTGTAGCAGGTGGGTATGCCCCCATAGTACTTTCACCAAGACACATCAATCAGAAGCAGCTTTCCAGATCACAGATTTACAGATAAAAAAGTGGGTGAAATGTGTTTTTGTGCATTGTTCCCATCGTGTCATTTTTCCAAGAAAAACAAAGAAAGGGCAGAAGAGAGGAGTGGGGGGTAAGGAGATCAAGGCAGGAAAAGGATAGTTTTGAGAGCTTTTTCCACAAAACGTACAGGTAAAGGGCTTTTCTTCTGGGTCTTGGATATTCTCAAGCTTTTGCTACAAACGGTACAACCAAAGGGTCTCTTATCTTATTAAAACACTTTTTTTTTTACATTTTTACACATGAGATTAATCAAGTGATTATCATGACACCAAAACTACAATCTGTCATAAAGAGAACATTCAAAGTAGGTAGATTTGAGATGAATATTGCAATCGCAAGAGTTCGACGAGGGGCAATTGGGAAATAATTGCTAGCACCGGAAAACCCTGCGGGCCACCTCTGTTACCTCAGAGTCTTCCAGTGTTATAAAACAGGATTGCATGAGTTTGCCATGAGGGCTGTGATAAAAAGTAAATATCACTTCCTATGACATATTCCACCTACAAACAGGACCTGATTGCTTTTCATCATTGGGGGGACTGAATGGGAGGTACTTAGAGGGGGGAGTGGTATCTATCTAGATAGAGTAGATAGATAGTGGATAGATTTATCTTTGAGGGATTGCATGCGTGTAGCGATGAGGGTGGCTTCATCCTGTAACAAATGGCACTCAGATGGTCTCTTATCTCCAGCCAGCCTTGAAGAGATCTGACGAGAACTGTCACTCCACCAGGAGAGGTGAGATGTACGAGATAGGAAGGCCTGAAAGTGTGTGTGTGTGTGTGTGTGTGTGTGTGTGTGTGTGTGTGTGTGTGTGTGTGTGTGTGTGTGTGTGTGTGTGTGTGTGTGTGTGTGTGTGTGTGTGTGTGTGTGTGTGTGTGTGTGTGTGTGTGTGTGTGTGTGTGTGTGTGTGTGTGTGTGTGTGTGTGTGTGTGTGTGTGTGTGTGTACTGCGTGCGTGTGTACTTGTATTACTATACTTGTGAGGTCTGATGTCCCCACAAGTAGGCCTATGGTAGAATTAAATCAAATGGGTGCGTGTGTGTTAACAGGGATCTGGGGTGTGATAAACACTGAGGTGACATTCTGCTCAGCTGAAGCTGGACTATTGTCACAGCACCAGTATTTATCCTGAAGGATAAGCCAGTATTCTCTCCAGGCAACAATCACAGCCCCCATCCGTCCCTCCCTGCTCCCTCCTGGGCTGCACTCCTCCATAACGACTCCCTGAAAAGACCCGTGATTTGTTTTGCCTGCCGTTTGCATGCGATTTGGTGAGGCAGGTATTTTAATTATTTATGGCGTGTGTTTGATGATTACAAAAAAAAATGTTTTGGATGGTTAGGCATGCTATGGAGATTCCATACTTGATAAGCTGTCTGTCTGTGTGTCTGTGTGTACATGGGTCGCAACACTTGAGAGTATCTATTCTTGGACTCAAGTATCCCTCATGTTTCATGTAGTGCTGCAGATAGCATTGCGCAGAAGTGGGGATTGAACCCGGGGCTCCCACTCGCCAAACCAACGTGCAACCTACCGTGCCAATAGGGCTGAGCCCGATTGGCAGGGCTGTTGCGGGCTGGGTCTGGGTGTACTGTGTATGAGTGGTGCTGAAGACTTGATTACTGGGTGCCCAGGCCAGTGTTAACCTGTTGCACGCGTGTCCATCTTTGTTTTCTACTGACTTTGTGCAACCTGCACACTCCCACTAACGACACCCACCATTTTGTAGAAGCAGAAAATTAATTATAAAGACTGCAAAAAAACAACTGAAAAGAATTACGCAGATTCAACGCAGCGTTTGGGAGTGCCTGTGACCCCGCTAAATTGAGCGGAACATGCAGTACGAAGAGGGATTATTGTTCCTGTAGTCCTGAATATTTGGCAGCCATTTTTTCTGGCGTTGTCGTATAGCTCTGGCCGTCTGTCCGTCGGGTCAATGTCGTTCATTCCAATGTGAGTGTTTTCTCCAAATGTATTGAGTGTGTAATGGAATCCATTTCAGGAAAACGCTCCACTGCTTCGCCACTCTGCTGTTCTAAAGTAGCCAATGATTAACCCATTTAGGCCTGACATCAACATTTTAAAAATGTCTTCTAAATCTGAAATACCTATGTTTCTATATCAGTGGTGCTCAATATTTCATGTCAAGGACCCCCAGAATTATCTGTATTTGGCCACGGACCCCCATCTGAAAATATGTTGTTCCAGGGACCCTAACCTGACTTCGCCAGATTGCGGCAGTATTGAGTTCACCAGTTCCCTCCTCCTGCCTGCATCTGGGATCTCTCAAGCAGAAACGATGAACCCGGAAGCAGCGGGACAAACATTTGATATCTCCATAATAATTTCGAGTTGTAGTCTTGTTAGGTTGTGTTTACATTTGCGCTGTGGCAGCGCTTCAATATGTCATAAGTCTCGCGTTGATCCCGCCTCTAGCGGCCTCATACAGCCGCATATCGCTGCGGCCAGAATTGGACCGGAGTACATCATCTCTGCCTGAGACTTCCCAGACTCTCCCTGCTGGCAGAATGCAAATGTTGTCCAGCAGGGGTTGTGGTTTCACCAGGCTACCCCTCCCCCCAGAAGCGTTCGGTGCCGTGCTATGAGCTTGTAGATCTTCTATTTTTCAATAGCTAAAGAATAGAACAGAATGCTTAAAAGACCAAAAGGGGTTCCCGCCCGAAATGGGTTAAAGTGAGCTGGTCAGTGTGAGTGACATCTGGCGTGGAGGAAACCATGACGGAAAATGATTTCGCACTCTTTCTTTTAGCTCTGTTCTCTTTCTCTGTCTGTTATGCTATCAGAACAGGGACAGCATTTATGTTTTCTGGTGAACCTTCATGCTCTGACATGCGATTTGGGATTTTTTTTCCTCCAATCTCCTTTTCCAGACATAAAACGCTGTCTCTTTGTTGGAAAATAACTTCTAACAATAGACAGACCCAGTCTAGTCGATGGGGAACAAATCAACCTTTCCTTAAAATGCATGTCGCCATTTCCCATTCACCTGTTAAAGTGGTCTTTGGTTAGAATCCTGATGTTCCACACATTCCAAAAGACTTTGAAAAGTAGACAATTTGGCTTTGCTTTCTTAATCCATTCAGGACGGGAACCCCTTTTTGGTGTTTTAAGCATTATGTTATACTTTAGCTGTTGAAAAATAGCAGATCTACAAGCTCGTAGTGCTGCACCGACTGCCGCGCTACGAGCTTGTAGATCTGCTGTTTTTGAAAAATTTTGTTCATGAAAATGTGGCACAAATCAAAATATATATTCTTTCTTTTCAACGTTTTTAACTCAAATCTTTGCATCTGGGGGGTCCCTGGAACAACATATTAGCCAATTACATATAATTTTTGTGGTCCTTCACATAAAATAGTTTGAGAACCACTAATATAGAAACATAGGTTTTTCAGAAAACTGTTGATTTAGAAGACCTTGAAGTTCTGTGATTGTTTTTTTTAGTTTTAGTTTTTAGTTTTTAGTTTGTATTTATGCGTTATAGTCTCGCGTGGCCAGACTACTATTCCACAATCTCTGAATGCTATAGAGTCTGCAACTATACACCTGCTGCTCACGGTAGCAGTCATCTGTTTCGGAAGATATATTTTAAAATACCCCCAGGGGTCCTTGAGGGAGCTCCAAGGGATCCCCAGCTAAATGATAGTTAGGAACCAAATGAACCCGTTGGTTCCATTCGTACACTCTTGAGTAAAATTTTCATTGATTTTACAATATAAATTGGGGGTCCCAGAGATAGATGGCCGCCCACCCTAGAGTCTGACACGCTACATGGCCTCAATATGCTCCTACAATCTTAAAGGGATAGTTCAGATTTTTTGAACTTAAGTTGTATGAAATACTTGCTATTAATATAGTGGTTGCAGCTGTATTAATTGATTGCCCGAGTCCTGTGGTGGGAGTTCTGCTCTGGTTTTGGTGAAATATCAAGTAGTTCCGGTCATTTTGTGGGGGGCACTGGGGTCCACGCAGTAAAAGTAAATTAATCCACAAAACTAACGTAATTTGTATTGTTGACCTATTTCTAAAATATTAGTGCAACTTCCGTTCTTTTTTTACCCCTCTATCACACAGAACTATGTTTTTTGTGTCCATATCACTACGCCCAAAATATAGTTCCATGTGATAGAGGGGTCAAAGTTGAACGAAAGTCGCACTAATATTTTAGAAATAGGTCAACAATACAAATTACGTTCGTTTTGTGGATTCATTTACTTTTACTGCGTGGCCCCAGTGCCCCCCACAAAATGACCGGAACTACTTAATATTGACCAAAACCAGAGCAGAACTCCCACCATGGGACTCGGGCAATCAATTAATACAGTTGCAACCACTATATTATTGGCAAGTATTTCATACAACTTAAGTTCAAAAATTCTGAACTATCCCTTTAACTGCATAGGTTGTTTGAACCTGTCTGACCGATACAGATACATACATATATTAGATCCTAGATGGTAAATTATTTAACTTTTGTTCTATGGTCAATAATTTCTATATGAATTTATTGATTCGTGCTATATTCGGAGCTCTGACTGTAACATGACACTAGCAACTCGTAACACGTTCATTGAATATGGCCATAGATGGCCATATGACTCAAAAGGTTTTTTTGTACGCGATTGTGCCTTCTGAAATATGGCCCTGCATGGGCCACTTCTTTAATAGGCGCCCCCCGAGGAATAACTCATAGTATAATCCGATGTAGCATCCAAGTCAAATAAAAGATGCGTTACAGCCCTATCTCTCGTGGTTCAACCGGTCGGCTGGAATTTGTCTGTTGACTTGAATAATTAGCTGTTCTGTGAATCTAGAGTAAGCATGGCGAGGCTCTTGTTTGAAGGGAAACCTTTCCATCGTGCCCCTGTGTGTCCCATCTCTCTGCCCTCTCGTCCTCGCGCACCTCGTCTGATCTGACATGATGAGTTGGACGAACTAATTAACCAACACCAACCCTTTATAGCAGTGGTTCCCAAAGTGGGGTCCGGGGACCCCCACGGGTCCCTGAGAGAGTTCCAGGGGGTCCCCAGCTAAATTATAATTAGGAACCAAATGGACCCTTATGGGTCTGTAACTCGGAGAGTGTACAAATGGAACCAAATGGACCCTAACGGGTCCATTTGGTTCCATTTGTACACTCTCAGAGTTTTGATTTTACAATATAAATCGGGGGTCCCAGAGATTAGAAATGTCATTAAATGGGGGACCGTAGACTAATATGCATGTCAAACTGGGGGTCCTTGAAATTAAAATGGTTGAAAATCACTGCTAAAAAAAAACGTTTACAGAAAATAGTAGATTGTCAATTTTGCAGAGAAGATATTTCATGTATAGAGCGAAAACGCTCCGGTACGGAGCCCTGAGGAACTCACAGAGAGGCCGGAGTCATCTCTTTCATTCACCCAGCTGTGTCTTAGCCGCATGCTCTCTCTGCCTTCATGTCCAAAGGACACTATCTGATCTTCCCAACAGCTTGTTTAGAGAAACTGTGTTATTGAGGGGCGTCTTAAAAGCCCCAAGATCTAGGATTCTTGGATACATTGTTCCATGGACGCATGCACAGGCACGCACGCGCGCACCTGACGCACCCGCGCATGCATACACATGCATGCATGCGCACGCACGCACGCACGCACGCACGCACACACACACACACACACACACACACACACACACACACACACACACACACACACACACACACACACACACACACACACACCTTAAACTGTCCCAAAGTAGTTTTGACTGCGTGGGCTAGCTAGAGATGAATGTAGCCATACTAACCTGGCCAGCGAGCAGCATCACTGGCCTCTTTACAGAGCTGGCTAACATAAACATGGTGGGAGTGGATCCTTTTAAGATGCTTTTATTGTCCAGCTGCTTCTAAAACTCTGGATGTAAATTGTAGAGAGAGAGAGAGGAGCTTGTGATGGGAAGGAGCAACACAGAGGTGAGGTGAGGGGCTGCTTAATGTAGCAGAGAGAAAAGAGGGAGCCGAGGTTTCCTCTGAAGTAAGGCAGGAACAGTTTAGAGTGGCGTGTGCGTGCGTGCGTGTGTGTGTGTGTGTGTGTGTGTGTGTGTGTGTGTGTGTGTGTGTGTGTGTGTGTGTGTGTGTGTGTGTGTGTGTGTGTGTGTGTGTGTGTGTGTGTGTGTGTGTGTGTGTGTGTGTGTGTGTGTGTGTGTGTCATTAAGGCAGAAGAAGCATCACAGAGTGCTGAGGGGGGGAAAAAAACAATGTTTATTGAAAAATCTTCAAAGACCCTGCAGTCCACCCCCCAAAAAGACCATTTAACATCAGTTTGTTATTGTCTTGTGGCTGGGTGAGAGTCGTAGGGGCAAAAGGGAAGCACAAATTGCTTTTACACGGAATAGTTAGGAAACCCACCCAAAACATACAAGGGTGTGCGTGTGTGTGTGTGCGTGCGTTTGAGTGAGTGTTCTTGTGAGGGGCTTAATGTCCCCCACAGTACAATCTGAGAAAAAGACATTGTGAAGAGTGAAGACTATTTTTCCCTGGTCGTCTCAAGAGAGAGGTTTGTTTTATGGTTAAGTTAATTAGGAAAATATTCAGGTTAGGGTCACAATGAAGCATTTTTGATTGTCGAGGTTATAGGGTTAGCCTGATTTACATGCTCTCCGGTGTTGCACACCTAAGATTGCCATTCTGCTCAGCTCACAACTATACTGTACATACAGGTAGCTTTGCTATGTTGGGTGTGTGACACCAGCACGCTACTAAGTACAACTCAGGCTTCAGGGTTATAGGGTTAAAATGGCTTTTATTAAATGTATGTCCTAAAAATGTTTTTGTGTGATGATTATCATGTCTGTCACCAGACAGTGGCCCTGTGGTTAGAGTGTCCGCCCTGAAACTGGGAGGTCGGGGGTTCGATCCCCAGCCAGGTCATACCAAAGACTATAAAAATGGGACCCAAGCTCTGCTACATTCTAGCGTATTTTCGAGGTTTGTCTGTCTGTAAGTCGCAGCATTATCGGTAAGTTAGAGATAGTTAGATTTGGCTAATGGGAAATGGTGCATTTATATAGCGCCTTTATCCAAGGCGCTTTACATAGATTGTGCATTACATTCACCCATTCACACACACATTCATACACCGATTGCGGCGGAAGCCATGCAAGGTACCAACCAGCACATCGGGAGCAATTTGGGGTTCAGTGTCTTGCCCAAGGACACTTCGACATGTAGACAGGAGGAGCCAGGATTCGAACCGCCGACCCATGGATCATTGGACGACCTTCTCTACCTCTTGAGCCACAGTCACCCCAATGGGTTCGTCGTTGTGGCTAAAGTCAGCTAGGGTAAAGATGTGGGAGGGCAGTCTGTGTGACCTTCCAGGAGTCACAGCTCCAAGTAAATAGAAATGTCAGTTCCTGGTCATGGTTCGTTCAGTCAGTCTGAAGGCAGCTTCAAACCCTCACTGGCTCTGCCAACCCCCCCATTGTCTGAGCTTCATCGTCCAAGCTGGTTGTAAAACGGGTCATCTATGAGGTGGGAGTTTGTGACCTAGAACAGTTCTCTCTGTGTGTGTGTGTGTGTGTGTGTGTGTGTGTGTGTGTGTGTGTGTGTGTGTGTGTGTGTGTGTGTGTGTGTGTGTGTGTGTGTGTGTGTGTGTGTGTGTGTGTGTGTGTGTGTGTGTGTGTGTGTGTGTGTGTGTGTGTGTGTGTGTGTGTGTGTGTGTGTGTGTGTGTGTGTGTGTTAGAAACATTTTCGCAATCCCCCTTTGTGCGTTTGTTATACGGCCCATATCTCATGGTGTGTTTGGATGTTTAATGATCCTAAGTGATCTGACGCCGGGGCTCAGTATGACCACATATCACAGCTATGGGAAACACACACACACACACACACACACACAGTGGTGCGGCCGGGCTAACGTGTGGCACATATCGCAGAGTCGGCAGGTTTTGGGAGCTGGGATAGTGCCATCCACGCTTGTCCACAAATGACCTCAATCTGCGCCCTCGCGAGTTCTTAAAAAGATCCGTTTAGAGGCAATATTCTCTGATGCCTTTTATGGGCATTTTTCTCTCTGGCCACGGATTAAATCTAATCCTATAGCTTTAGTATAGGTCTTGGCTTCATCTAGGCTTGATAAACAGAATGCTTTTATGTCTTTGCACCGCCATGCAGCGGAATCCAGGAGAACCAATGGGGGCAGAAGTTTGAGCACAAAAGCCTTTTCAACTCTTCCAACGATTGGGTTGAATTTGGTAGTTGTTTTTTTGTTTTGAGTTCTGGATCAGTGGAGATTATATGAGCTGTTATGTGCAGTAAACTGCCAAGGATTTTAGATGTAGCATGTTAGTACAGATACCTGGTGTTATGCTATAGTTTCAATGTATAGACTATTGTTTTGACAGAATATTGTTCAGACGAATTTGGTAGGTTCCTGGTTCTGCTGAGGCACTAATCGCCAGTATAGGTTACTTATCAAGACGATCTTATCGACCTACTGCACATGCTGGGAGCCTACTGAGAACAACTAACCCATAACCCAGTGGGGTCCGGGGACCCCCAGGGGTCCTTGAGGGAGTTCCAGGGTGTCCCCAGCTAAATGATAGTTTGGAACCAAATTGACCCTTATGGGTCTGTAAATGGACCCTGACGGGTCCATTTGGTTCTATTTGTAAACTCTCAGAGTTAAATTAACATTGATTTTATTGGGGGTCCCAGAGATAGAAATTCCATTAAATGGGGGTCCGGACGTAGATATGCTGTTTTCATAAGCTTTTATACGTTAGAGATAGGCTAATTATGATAACTTGTGAAAGCGGGACATTGTGCACAACTAGTATACTTTAACTTTTGGTATATTTGAAGTATATGTTGACGCCAATACTTTTGTACTTTTACCCAGGAACCGTTTTAACAGTGGTTACGTTGCCGTATTGATACAAAACAAATGAGAGTATACAGTTGGAGGCCATCGATATTGTCCTTTTCTTTTTGCTGAGGTTTGCGTGATCTGCGCAAAAGGACAGTTAACCCATTTTGGGCGAGGACCCCTTTTGGTGTTTTAAACATTATGTTATAATTTAGCTATTGAAAAATAGCAGATCTACAAGCTCATAGCGCGCCACCGAGTGGCTCGCTACGAGCTTGTAGGTCTGCTATTTTTGAAAAATCGTGAAAATATTTATTTCAGAAAACTGGAGGATTTAGAAGGATTTTTTTAAATTTTGAGGTCAGGCCTAAATGGGTCAAATGATAAGGGACAATATCGGTGGCACCCAACTGTAGGCTACTTTTCCCCCCACTGCTTGAATTCAACCCAAGAGTTGTCTCTGTCTGTCTGAATGATTGTGTTATACAGTAGGCTCAGTGGTGCGTGAAGGGTAACTCCCTCACAGTAGTGGGGAGACACCACAGCACGCACGCACGCACGCACACACGCACGCACGCACACATTATTTTCTTTACCACCAACATCATTATCCATATTAATTTGTCTCATAATAATTTCATAGTATATATATATACGTATTCAGGGAAATCATGACAGGCATGTTAAGCCTCCATACTATTCCTGCTTGTAACAATCGTGTTCACATTACCAGATGACCGCATTGGGGAAGGGCCAGGTCTTAAACCATGGGATTATTTTATGAAACATTTTTTGGATGGTGTCGAGTTTCTGAATATGAGTGTTTGGAATGGATTACCGTGAAAGAAGTTGAATGAACTTTAGTGCTGGTCTGATGTTGTATGACATGATCGTAAAATATGACAAATAGTTAAAAACCTTTCACGTTCAGAGTTTAGAATATAACCATTATGTGGACATTCCTATCTCCCCGTAAACCTCAAGCAGGCATATATACAGTAATATACGGTAATATACAGGTGTGATGGTACAATTCGGGGGTTTACCAGAGTTTGTTCGAAAGTTTAACAGGAGTTTCCTGTAATATACACATCCGTATTCCATGCTTTTTGCACAGTGGAGGGGGTTCCAGGTGGTCCCCAGCTAAATGATGGAGTTGGCTATCCAAATGGGCCCTTATAGATCTTTAACTCTTGAGACCTTACGGGTCCATTTGGTTTCATTTTAAGCTCTCAAGAGTTAAATTATTGTTACACATCATTAATTTACAAGAAGTCAACACAATTCAACGTTTGCCTGTTGTCTCTCCTAATGGTACCAACATCAATACAGAACGGAATAGTGGACAAAATCTTGTCCACCGACAACAAAATATTCGTTATAGTTTTGGGTGTGAGAGGCTAAATCTCATCATGAATGCCACAGACGAATAACAGTCTAAGTCCACACTATTGATCCATAATGTATAAATGATAGATAAGGGTGTTTTTCGTCTGTGGTACTCAGTTGTCCGTGGCTCAAATAGCCTAAATAATGGGCCTTGATATGAAAAGGGTTGAAAACCACTGTAGTAGAGGAATGTGCTTTGATAACTCAGAATATTGTCACTGTGGGGCAGAAGCAGAGGCGTATCTACAATAAGGCGAGGCAAATCCATTTCTGGCCTGTTTGTGCCAGTGACAGTGAGGAGACGAGAATTAACACATCTTGCCTGCCCAAAACATAATTCCTGGATACGCCACTGGGCAGAAGCCTTGTATCTTCATATTTCAACTATTTCTTTGGTCATTTAAAGTCCTACTTCATCACACAAAAAGTAGCAAGCGAAAATAACCTAATCTATAAACTCACAATCCGTTGCCACATTTTGAGCTTGGTGGACTGTAGATCTGCTATTTTCACAAAGGAACGGTTAATTTGGACATAATGGTGTTTCCATGACGATATGCATTTATCTCTGTCTTGTCCTTGTTTCTGCCCTCTCTTCAACCTCTGTCTCTCCTTTGTTTTTCTTTTTCTTCTCGCTCTCTATCTACTGCGCTCTTCTCCCTCCCTCCCTCCCACCCCTCCCTCCCTCCCTCCCCCCCCCCACCCCTCCCTCCAGACAATGATGTAAGTGTTTTCTGACAGTTTCTGCTGTGATGTCTTTGCTGTGGTGTCACCTGTGTATCTATGTTAGGGTGACAGTGAGGTTGAGTTTGGCCCACAAACATAGACTGTGTGTGTGTGTGTGTGTGTGTGTGTGTGTGTGTGTGTGTGTGTGTGTGTGTGTGTGTGTGTGTGTGTGTGTGTGTGTGTGTGTGTGTGTGTGTGTGTGTGTGTGTGTGTGTGTGTGTGTGTGTGTGTGTGTGTGTGTGTGTGTCTGAATGCGAGTGTGTGTCTGTCTGAATGCGAGTGTGTGTCTGTCTGAATGCGTGTGTGTGTGTGTGTGTGTGTCTGAATGCGTGTGTCTGTCTGAATGTCTGAATGCGTGTGTGTGTGTGTGTCTGAATGCGTGTGTGTGTGTCTGTCTGAATGCGTGTGTGTGTGTGTGTCTGTCTGAATGCGTGTGTGTCTGTCTGAATGCATGCGTGTGTGTGTGTGTGTCTGTCTGAATGCGTGTGTGTATCTGTCTGAATGCGTGTGTGTGCGTGTCTGTCTGAATGCGTGTGTGTGTGTCTGTCTGAATGCGTGTGTGTGTGTGTGTGTCTGTCTGAATGAGTGTGTGTGTGTGTCTGTCTGAATGAGTGTGTGTGTGTGTCTGTCTGAATGCGTGTGTGTGTGTGTCTGTCTGAATGAGTGTGTGTGTGTGTCTGTCTGAATGAGTGCGTGTGTGTGTCCGTCTGAATGCGTGTGTGTGTCCGTCTGAATGCGTGTGTGTGTCCGTCTGAGTGTGCGTGCGTGCGTGCGTGCGTGCGTGCGTGCGTGCGTGCGTGCGTGCGTGCCCGCACACGAATGAGAGAGCTAGAGAGAGAGAATAGAGAGACTTCAGGAGTCATGTTTAGGGGTTAGGGTTGGAGTTATGCCTAAATTATACTTGGCTGTGTACCCATGATGTCGCACACCTACTGTACGTACAATCACAGATCTACAAGCAAAAAAAAACAAAAAAACATGAATTTGTAACAAAGTTTTGCCACATCTAACATGGAGAAGCCCTTTATTTGTACGACTTGTGGAAAAAGCTTCAAACTTGAACTTTTCCCCCCCTGCCTTTATCTCCCTCCCCCTCTTCCCTTTCTTTTTGTTTTTCTGGGAATAACGACACGATGGGAACTATATATGCACGAAAACGAATTTCATCCACCCTTTTACTGTAGGCTACTTGTAAAACTGTAATGTGACAATAAAGATTATATGATTCTCACAGTGTGACAACTAAGTATAACTCAGGGGTGTGTGAGTGCGTGCGTGCGTGTGTGCGTGCGTGTGTGCGTGCGTGCGAGAGAGAAAGAGACTTCAATAGGCGTCAGGTATCAAGTGGATAACCTCTTCAGTGTCAAAGGGGGCCTCATCAGCGACGCACACAAAAGAACAACTGACACTGAAAAAGAGAGAATGAAAGGGGGATGGGGTTTCACAAGCCAGGCAGAAAAAGGAAAACATCATATCTCTAGCCTCTCCTTCTATCTTTCCCCTCTGTCTGTCTCACTCACTTTCTGTCGCTTTCTTTGTGCTCGAAAAGGTACAAAGAAAAAAAACACCTGAGACCCTCATGTGGGCAGAGCTGTGTCAGTGAAGGAATGCGCCACTTTGCGAGAGCGTGTGTGTGTGTGTGTGTGTGTGTGTGTGTGTGTGTGTGTGTGTGTGTGTGTGTGTGTGTGTGTGTGTGTGTGTGTGTGTGTGTGTGTGTGTGTGTGTGTGTGTGTGTGTGTGTGTGTGTGTGTGTGTGTGTGTGTGTGTGTGTGTGTGTGTGTGTGTGTGTGCATGCGCACATCTGTTTGGCGCTTAATGTGAGAGGGTCACCACCACGGTAGCCTGCACATACCTTGCACCCGCCGACCTACCTGCAAGCCTTTGAAGGCTCTCCAGGTGTATGGTGGCCCATTCAGTGATTAATGCCTGTCGTGCCGTTTCGCTCAGATGTTGGAAGTGGGCATCCGATGAAACAAGTTGGGTGTTATGGCTAAAAGCTTGATTCATTGTGTCGTGCGCCAAATATAACAGTTCTACAAGCACTGCAGAAACCTCGTATCTCCATATTTTGAACCTTTTGTGTTTTTTTTTAAGATATATATTTTTGGCTTTATTGATAGAGGGATAGATGAAAGTAGGCTGACAAGAAATGGGGAGAGAGATGGGGGGGGTGACACGCAGATAAGGCCGTCGGGATCGGGAGTCGAACCCGCGGCACACTGCCAGACTGGATTACCAGCCAAGGTGCCCAGACAGCTACGCCAGCCGCCCGGGCCCTTTTGTTCTTTTTTAAAAAAAGTAAATTAATGTCCTACTTGATAACACGACACCGTCACACAGAAGCATACAAAATGGCAGGTCCACAAGCTCGAAATGTGAAGATGCACTTTGCGCTATTTTTGCTATTTTTTAAAAGTTGAATCCTGAAAAGGAGCAGTTTTGGACGTGTGAGTTTTCCACCCGACAGAGACGATCTATCGGCTGCTCTCGGCACGCAACAATGTCGGAGTATAGGATACGGAGTACGGATGTATAATTTGTGCTGCGGTGTTGCTCACCAAAGATAACATTGTCACATTGTAAAACGTTTATTAAATGTTGGAAAATGTTTGGGCATTTTCAAAAAAAATAGCAGACCTACAAGATATGCCATATGAGTATGAGATCATATTGTACATATAAGTATAGAGCTAAGGGTTACGTTTGAGCTAAATAAATATAAAGTGTCACTTTTTTATTTATCTTGAGAGCACCTTGTTCAAGATAAAGTGTCCTTTTATGATAATAATGATATGCTCAATGGTGAAGGATTAGAGATACAGGATTTGTAGAACCATGAAATTGTTAGTTAGCCAGGGTAAATATGTTTTTAACTTTTTAAGCATCATCTACTGCAGGAAACAACCTCTTTCTTGTCCGAAAAAAGGCATACATGATGTACCCCCATTTCAAAAAAGTTTGTCATAGCTTGACGTGAAAAGATGTATTGGTTAAGTTCAATTAAATTGTAGACGAATTGTAGATCGGCTATTTTCAAATGGCCGAAATGTATATAGGGCTGAAGCGGTTCATGTATGTTTTATAATAATAATAATAATAATAATCTACAAAGTGACTAAAGTTTTCAAATAATTGTAGTGGAGTAAAAGTACAATATTGCCTCTGAGATGTAGCGGGGAAGAAGTAAAAGTACTGGAAATTGGAAATATTCAAGTAAAAAATAAATTGAGATGAGATGAGATGAGATATACTTTATTAATCCCTGAGGGGAAATTGAAGCGTTACAACAGCACAATGTGACACAGAAAGCTAAAACTACTGGACAGACAGAAACACAAAACAGACACAAATGGACATAAACCACACAAGACCAGCACCACCAAGGACCATATGCCATTTGGGGGGGGGGGGAAGTTCTTATGCATTCGCATTGTATAGTCTGATACAACTTTATCAGTACTTTAAGTACAGTGCTTTAGTACATGTACTTGGTTACGTTCCACCACTGACTGCATGTCTTATCTTGCTATCTTCAGGTTGCAGCGTCTCTGTAGGCAGCTGATGATGATGGCAGAGTGACAGGGAAACACTCTTAAGCTGCCCGTATCAACACACACAGAAAGCCTTATCGTTTGAACCACTTCAGTCATGTTGTCATCCCCGGCCCGTCTGGGCATAATATTATTACCACTGAAAAATAGCCGATCTGCAAGCTTAGCTAAAAAATGTGTCGCAATTGAACGTGATGTACTGTATGCGTTGTGACTGTGAGCTTGTAAATCGGCTGTATTAGACAAACGGAGGTCTATGGAGGGAAGCAAAGAGTGTACCAAACCCCAGCCCACTAAATATTAGTTCATGAGTATAGAGGATTTAAGTGTGTGTGTGTGTGTGTGTGTGTGTGTGTGTGTGTGTGTGTGTGTGTGTGTGTGTGTGTGTGTGTGTGTGTGTGTGTGTGTGTGTGTGTGTGTGTGTGTGTGTGTGTGTGTGTGTGTGTGTGTGTGTGTGTGTGTGTGTGTGTGTGTGTGTGTGTGTCCGTCTGAGTGTGTGTGTGTGTGTGTGTGTGTGTGTGTGTCCGTCTCAATGTGTGTGTGTGTCCGTCTGAATGTGTGTGTGTGTGTGTGTCCGTCTGAATGTGTGTGTGTGTGTGTGTGTGTGTGTGTGTCCGTCTGAATGTGTGTGTGTGTGTGTCCGTCTGAATGTGTGTGTGTGTGTGTGTCCGTCTGAATGTGTGTGTGTGTGTGTGTGTGTGTGTCCGTCTGAATGTGTGTGTGTGTGTGTGTGTGTGTGTGTGTGTGTGTCCGTCTGAATGTGCGCATGTGTGTATTTTGTTTTCATTTCAGTGTGTGAGGGATGGACAATAGGTGTTCCGTGCCGTGGAGGACTACAGGATGAGAGAGAGAGAGAGAGAGAGAGAGAGAGAGAGAGAGAGAGAGAGAGAGAGAGAGAGAGAGAGAGAGAGAGAGAGAGAGAGAGAGAGAGAGAGAGAGAGAGAGAGAGAGAGTATAGAGTTCCCCTGTCCTTGCATGAGCGTGCGAGAGGGATGAGGTCTTTCTGGAACACACAACAAAAGGAATGGCTCTGCCACCTCCCTCCCTGTAGAGGGGATTAATGCTCATGCGGTCGCTATCTCTCTCGCTCTCTCTCTCCACTTCACTCCGCACACACACACACACACACACGGCAGTGGCTCAGGGGTAGAGTGGCCGGTGGAGCAGCAGCATGGTAACCGCAAGGTTCACAGTTCAATCCCGGGCTCCCCCGAAGTGTCTTTGAGCAAGACTCATCGGTGTATACGAAGAATGAATGTGTGTGTGAATGGGTGAATGTAATGCACAAATCTATGTAAAGCACTTTGGATTAAAGTGCTATAAATGCACCAGGTACACACACACACACACACACACACACACACACACACACACACACACACACACACACACACCTGTTTGCTGATATACTGTCTGTAACCCAGTGGAGTCTCAACCAAAGTGCTGCTATCCATTTCTGCTCCGCTCTTTCGTTTCAGAGCTTTGGCTAACACAATAATAAACGATAGTTTCTGTCGTTTTGTTCAAGGATGGTCTATGACCGTTGTGTCCATGAGAAACAGTTTGTTCCGTCTTTTATTGAGGCTCTTGAGATCCCCCAGAGTGATAAACAGTGACTCATTTGGGAACTCTGAGTCTATAAGAACCTCGTTTTGTGTCAAGTCACTGTGTTTCGACCGTGCTGCACAGTGTTCATATTTCTCTTTCCATACATAATATGATATTGCATATTCATATGATGTTTGGAAGGGGGGGGAGAATGAGTTCTGTGTTTGGATGGACGGGAGGACATTGGAATCAAAGCGACGTGCGGTGCGTTCAAGTACTGCAGTTCACTCAGCCTGTTTGACCCACACATGACTGAACTACACATCGAACTGTTGCCCTGCTTTTTTGCCATGACGATAATTGTGTTGTTGCTGTTGTTGCTGTTTGTTGTTACTGTTGTTTGAAACCGAAGACAAATTTCCACACATGGACAATGAAACGAACTAACTCTAACTAACCAAGAACTGGTACACTCTCAGAGTTAAATTAACAATGATTTTACAATATAAATTGGGGGGCCCAGAGATAGAAATGACATTAAATGGGGGTCCGTAGCCTAATGCATGGGGTTGAGAATCACTGCTAGAGCCGTAAAAATCTTCTCTTATGGGGGTCCCTGGCATATCTTTTCGAATGGGGCTCCGCGGGCTAATTAGTGTCAATTTGGGGGTCCTTGACATGAAAATATTTGGGAACCACCGTTGCGCTTCGGTACTTTTCCACTGGTATATTTCAGAACCCTAAAAGTTGGTTTGGAACTGGAACCAAAACATGGTTCTGTGAAAGCACCAAAGGTTCCAAGGATCTAGAGGGAACCAGTTCTAGAACCAAAGTTATTTTGGTGGAAAAGGGACCTCAGAGTTACAGACCTGTACTGGTCCATTTGGTCCCTGGACCCCACTTTGTACAAGCAATCTACAAGCTCACAATGCAGCTGTAGATGGATGAATCAAAACATGACAATAAAGATCATGATGACTCACAAATAGACCTTAAAGACCCCCCCCCCCCCCCCTCCAAAAAAAGGGGGCATAAATAGGGGAACCCCTCATTAGTGTGATGATGGTTCAGTGACTCACCCTTTGGAATGGCCCTGGAAACTTCATTTGGACACATTTTTGAGGTGTGTTTGCCCAGTCAGGCCACACACTGAAGTGCAGCTCGGCCTGCCAAGAAAACACTCCAGAATAGGAGTTATTAGGAGGACATGACCTTCCTGTGTGCGTACACGTGCGTGTGTGCGTGCGTGCGTGCGTGCGTGCGTGCGTGCGTGCGTGCGTGCGTGACAGAGAGAGAGAGTGCCAGTGTTAGATGTTCCTCAGCTGTTGTGCAGGGTGGAGGAGTGTCTGTGGAGAGGTTTTGTCAGCATAATTCTAGACTATATGGTAAAGACAGGCCTGCTTCTGATGCTCCCCCCTCCCTACTACTAGTAAGAAGTATTAGGCACCCGCGGGGCGGAGTATTCTCGCATTCTAATACAGCCTGGAAAACAATAATCTGGCAGCCAACTCGCTAGCATAATGGTCTAATTGTTAGAGACTATGGGCAGTATTATGCGTGTCTTAAGTACCAGGTCTTATGACTTAACTTAAGACCTGGAGGCGTGGTCAATGCTGTTTGGCCACTCAGAATAGCCAAATGGCATTGATCACGCCTCCAGGTCTTAAGTTAAGTAATAAGACCTGGTACTTAAGACACGCATAATACTGCCCTATGGATCCACACCTCCTGGGTCTCAATCCCGCTGCCGCAGTGCTGTTTTTGGCAGCAAGTTTCTATTTTAGTTTTAGTCATATGGGCTCCATCTTGGGCCACCCCTTATCCCTTATCCCTTATCCCTTATCCCTTATCCCTAAACTAATTTTGCTATTTTAAAAAACCTTTTAAAATAGTTCAACTATAGCCAATCTACATCGAGACATTGTGAGCTTGTAGATTGGCTATTTGAACTATTTTAAAAGGTTTTTTCAAATAGTAAAAAATGGCTAATTAGTTTAGGGATAAGGGATAAGGGGTGGCGCAAGATATAGCCCATAGTCTTTTAAATAGTTTTAATTTAGTTTTAGTCACATTTTAGTCACCTGGAATGTTTTAGTGTTCTAATTTAGTTCTAATTTTAGTCGACTAAATATCATAAGATTTTAGTCGACTAAATCTACAGTTGATTTAGTCGAACAAAATGTATTTTGTCGGGCCTTGATGCCATCGTAATGATGTAGTTCACCCAGTAGTTCATAAAGTGTTACAATTACAATAGTCTGGTTGCTAGGGCAACCACACTAAATAGCCGATCTACAAGCTCACAATGAGATTGTGAGCTTGTAGATCTGCTATTTTCAAATGGCCGAAATTAATAGGGTTGAAGTGGTTACTGTATGTTTTCTAATCAAAATTAAATCACTAAATAACTAAAGTTTTCAAATAATTGTAGTGGAGTAAAAATGTTGGCTCTGATCGGTGTATAGTGGAGTCGAAGTAAAGGTACTGGAAATTGGAAATACTCAAGTAAAGTACAGATACCTCAAACTTTTACTTACAGCACTAAGTACTAAGTATGTACTTAGTTACCTTCCCACCACTGAATGTTATCACTCATACAATATACTCTGTACGGATGAAAGTCCTGCACCCCAAAGGCAGAGACAGCTCATAAAGCAGCCAAATGTTCTTCTTGATAATGTCATCAAGAAAAGGATTTTGGACCTGCATGTAGCACTGACAGGGCGAAGGATATTATACTGTATATATGGTCATAAAAGAGATCAACAGTCTATGAGCGCTGCCTGACAGAGCCAAAGTGTAATGAAGAAGACTACACAAGCTCCAGGCTTTTAATACCGGTAAATGACTTCTTTCTTTTTTTTCTACACGAAGAGAGAAACAGAAGAGAAGGTCTTAGTCATACATTGGCTCTTATACGGGGCATTAATTTTCCCCGACTAGTGCTATCGTTTATATAATATCACATTCATCTAAATGCGGCTATTAGTACTATCAATAAAGTACAGTAATTTGTAATGTTGCAAGACTGATGTTTATTTCTTGCTGCCAACATTTTTTTCCTTTTTTTTTCATCATCCCACAGTCATTCACAACGTTTATTCCAGTTCCCCACACACCTGGAGTGTGTGTGTGTGTGTGTGTGTGTGTGTGTGTGTGTGTGTGTGTGTGTGTGTGTGTGTGTGTGTGTGTGTGTGTGTGTGTGTGTGTGTGTGTGTGTGTGTGTGTGTGTGTGTGTGTGTGTGTGTGTGTGTGTGTGTGTGTGCGTGTGCATGCGTGCGTGCGTGCGCGTGACAGTGTGTCTTTGTGGTGCGTGTGTGTGTGTGTCTCCATTTAAGGTTATTTTATCAGTGTTTGTGAGCAGAGTTGGCGTTGTGTTTTGAAACCTAATCCCTCTCACCCAGTCTGCACATTGCTCGGTCCATGGGCCATGCAGCCAGCGCATCACCAAACCACGAAAGTGCGTGCGTGCCTGTTTGCATGAACACTTCCAGTGTTCAGTGCCTTGCTCAAGGGTTCAGTTGTGGAAGCTATAGCTTGGTTTAGCACACTCTAAAACAGGGGTTCCCAAACTGTGGTGCACGTCGAACACCCTCTAGGTCAGGGATGCCCGCCCGCCCGCACGTTTTTGACTTGAGAGATATATACTTTCAACATGACCAGCTCAACAAGATCGACCCACCCAAAATAAAATTATCCTGCTTGAAAATAGTTTAAAAAAATGTAGGCTACCTGAAGGGGCTTTGGAATAGCCGCACTGGCATTACATATTACCTATGCGTTTCATTTCATATGGTATTGCAATTGATTTTGATCATTTTATTATTTTAGTTATGTGGTTTTCAGCTGAGTCTATTGTGATTCCCAAAAATGAGAACCCCTGGTATAGAGCAGCTGCGAGAGTACACAGCAGCTCCATGTCTCTCAGTGCAGTGAGATTCTGTGATTATTTGCCATAATCATGAAATGAAAAAATGAATGATTTTCGGCCAAATACAACGAGACTGAGCGTTGGGGGGGGGGGTTGCGCGTCAGCTAGGTCAGGAGGTAGCATGGGGTGCACGGCCAAAAAAGGTTGGGGCCCGCTGCTCTAAATGCTTGCTCACATTGCGGTGTGACCAACACAACGTGCTGGGAGCTTGTAGATTGGCTGTTTTGGCCACACAAGTCTGTCCTGATACGACCAAGTATAAATCGCGCGACCCACCCACAACACCAGAGGAAGCTCAACAAACCATGTGCAACCCAGATTCGGCACAAACAAGGGACTGCTCCTATATGCCACCAAAACGCCCTACCAACCGTCATTAAGACGTGCGAATCCCTTGACTACAAAACCGCTCTCAAAGGGCACCTATACGGACGGCTGCAATTCGAAACTGGCCCCCGTAAATCCCCCACCCACCCCTTTTCCCCTCACTGTATATGTTTTATTTTTTTTATTTTCCCTTTTTTCCTCCTCTGATGATTTCCTGTTTTTGGCTATTTAGAAGTGTATATTTGTACGTCTCTAAATGTTATGATGAATTGAACATGGTGGACCCTATATTGTAAACAAGTGTAATGCTTTATGGTGTCGTCCACAGTTAACAGTCTTGTATTGAGTTGTGCTTGAAATGTACTGTAATTCTCCAATCTGTTAATACATTTATCAATCAATCAATGATGGTCAGACCACGTATTGGTCAGATGGGTGGATTTTCAGACCACATTGATGTTACCGATCAACAAATCTATTGTACCATGATGTTCATTTTACATTAGAATGTGAGTGTTTTGCCAATAACGTTTGAGGGCCCACTTGCAATACCCTCGTGGCCCGTCAGTGGGCCCATGGCCCACAGGTTGAGCACAGCTGGGCTAAAGGAGCTTCTTGTCTGGAATCCCAGTATTTACTCGTGGTTTTTTGTCGGGATGGTTGCCGTTTTCGAGGAAAACAGTGATTTAATACGTGAGATGTGATGATAGAGACATAGAGATATGCTGAACATCTCACATAGGAAACTCTATTACTAACGTCACAGTGCGTTACTACATGTCCTCCTCCTCCCATTAAGCTGTGTGTGTGTGTGTGTGTGTGTGTGTGTGTGTGTGTGTGTGTGTGTGTGTGTGTGTGTGTGTGTGTGTGTGTGTGTGTGTGTGTGTGTGTGTGTGTACAGTACATGAGTGCATGTGTCCATGCATATTTGAAGGTATGTACGACGTGTCTTTGTGCGTGTGTGCACGTGCGTGCGTGCATGCATGCATGTGTGGTTGCATGCGCATGCGTGTGTGTGGTTGCATGTGTGTGTGTGTGTGTGTGTGTACTATATTTCCCTAACGGGCCACGCAGAGCTCTAAAACAAACACTGCAGGAGGTCAGGGTTGCAGACAGGCCATGTGAGACACCACAGAGAGAGAGAGAGAGAGAGAGAGAGAGAGAGAGAGATAGAAACAGAGAGAGAGGGAGACACACACGCACACGCACACCGAGAGGCAGAGCATGGAGACGGAGAGACATGCAGAAACCGAGAGAGAAAGAGAGAGAGTGAGAGCGACGTCAAATAAACTCACCGACTTCAACATCTTGTTTATCTATCAGGGTTTACTGGTGACTCAACTCTTAATATATCTTGTATGTTTGTGAGACAGAGTGAGCGTATCTGTGCGTGCGTGCGTGCGTTGCATGCGTGCGTGCGTGCGTGCGTGCGTGTGTGCGTCTCTCTCTCATATCTATGTGTATTTGTTGGATCCTCACAGTGGAAGCAGTGCTGTGTGTACGCGCTGCGTGTCTGTGGCCTAGCCTGTTGTGACCTAACTGCCAGGGCTGATGTATCGCCGCTGTCACCAAGAAACCTCGCATCTCCTTCGGCCTTTCACGTCGTTCGTCGTTGTCGCGTAACGTACGTAGATCAATGCCCTGCACTTTGTCGTATATATACGAGAAGAGTGTTGCCCTGCACAACGAACATGTAGATCGGCTATTTGAAAGTGAACGTGGTTATAATTCGTATATAGTCTGTCTGTGGGTTTCATACTGAACCCAGTGAAAAGTATTAACCCGTTCAGGGACGTGGAACCCTTTTTGGTGTTTTAAGCGTTATTATGTTATACTGTAGCTATTGAAAAATAGCAGATCTACAAGCTCGTAGCCTGTAGATCTGCTATTTTTGAAAAATCGTTGAATATATATTCTTTCAGAGCAAACGTTTTTTACTCAAATCTTTGCTTCTGGGGGGGAGGGGGGGGGGGGGGGTTGTCCCTGGAACAACATATTTTCAAATTCGGGTCGGTGGCCAACATAGAGTATATATATAATAGAGACTGAACTGGCGCGAAGCTCCGCCCCCTCCGCTATTCATGTCAGTGGAAGTTGCTCAGTGGCGTTTTGAAGCACCCGGAAGACTGCCGGAAGTCCCTCCCCGGACCTCAACTTTGAGGTCCTGGGTGACGTAGGGCAACCGAGCGCTCAACGTTAAAGCCCAGCTGCACGGGGTTTCCCGGTCATGAATCCACGGGTCCGCCTGTAGTCCCTCGTCCTACCACTAGGACCCAGAGCTTCAACGTTGAATAGCCTCACTGCCCCCTTGGTGGCCAAATACATTTAATTCCTGTGGTCCTTGGCATGAGAACGACTGACATAGAAAAAGCCTCAGGTCTAAATGGGTCAACAAGATCTTGTGTGACACAAAATATGCTTCATTGGATCTATTGGAACACACACACACACACACACACACACACACACACACACACACACACACACACACACACTTGACACTTCCTGAAAAGTGTTTGAGACATACGAGGTTTCCGCCCGACAGCGACGATGTGTTTCAATGCGTATGTTTAGGTTTGTTTGCTTTCTCTCCTGCTACCGCACATGCTCCCTCTTTGACATCGGGCTAATGAAGTACGTGTTGCTGATGCATTGTGGGTAAATAGGGTCATCAGCCCTCTCTCGCTATAAGGAGATTAGCGGGGTCAACGAGACTTCCACTCTCTGTCTAAATGACCGGCTTGTCTATTTATTTGAATTTCTGACCAGCGGTTTCCAAGTCCACTTATTATATAAGCCACTTTGGGCTTGTTTTTGTCCCTGTACAGTCGCATGTATATATATTACTTTTATTCGCTGGTTGCGTTTTTTTGGGGTGTGGGGGGTGTGGGCTTGTTTCTAAAGCAGTGGTTCCCAACCTTTTTCATGTCAAGGACCCCCAAATTGACACTAATTAGCCCGCGGACCCCCATTTGAAAACATACTGTATGCCATGCAGGGAGCCCCATAAGAGAAGATTTGGCTCTAGCAGTGATTCTCAACCCGTTTCATTTCAAAGACACCCATGTTTGGCATGTGCATATTCATCTACGGACCCCTGTTTAATGGCATTTCTATCTATGGGACCCAATTTATATTGTAAAAACAATGTTAATTTAACTCTGAGAGTGCCGGGTCCATTTGGTTCCATTTGTAGACTCTCTGAGACTTACAGACCCATAAGGGTCCATTTGGTTCCATTTGTACACTCTCAGAGTTACAGACCCATAAGGGTCCATTTGGTTCCTAACTATCATTTAGCTGGGGAACCCCTGGAAGTTGGAACTCCCTCAAGGACCCATCAAGGAACCACTGTTCTAAAGTGTATTTGGGCTTGCTTGTTTTAGACCTGGCCGCTTGTTTCTCTTGAAAGATCTGGCAACACTGTTTCTCAGAATGTTTTTTTTTCTTTTCCTACTGTCCGTGTAGCGAGAATGGATGACATACAAATAAACACATTCATGATTACATTTACTGTATATTCATATTAGCACTCATAATTATGCTTTTGCTGCTGAAAAAAGTTTCAGCTGATTTTGGTCCACAACATCCTCTCACCTTCAATCTGTATGTATGTATTTGGTTAAAATGGGTAAGGTTTAAAAAAAAAGGCAAAAGCATGCTCTGTTGCACTGGCCTTATGTATGTATGTATGTATGTATGTATGTATGTATGTATGTATGTATGTATGTATGTATGTATGTATGTATGTATGTATGTATGTATGGTCTTCTTTGAGGACCTCGTCGTCCATACTGTCCAAAACATGTTGTTTTTGGGGGACATTCTGGGCCCGTCCCTAGCGTGTGCTTCCTCTATAAGAGGTACAGTGTTACTTTGGGGCGATTGTGTTAACAAAAAGGGTGAATCATATCCCAACCCTGGATTGGACCGTCTCCCCACCAGGGACTATTGTAAATATTTGAGAAGAACTGTTGACATGAAGATAACACTGACTAATGGATCCACAGGCCTGGACTAACAGGACTGATGGGTGTGTGGGAGTGGGAGTGATAGAGGCGAGGGATGGGCAGAGAAATGGACAAATGGAGGGAGGGTATAGCAGCAAGGTGGTGGGGGAGTGGAAACGGAGAGGAAGATGGGTCGACGTTTACACTAAATCCAAGCGTTTAGGTTCCAAATACTTATTTGTAACACTTTTTAAACGTGTCACGGTGTTTAGATTAGGCCTATATACAGAAGAACATGTTTAGTCGCCGGTAACACATTTGAAACGCATATAAATGTGTTTAGTTTTTACATATCAAAAGTCAGTCATTTACGTGTTTTTCGAATTAGAACAGTATAGGTGTTCTCGTGAGGTGTTTGCGGTGACTCGTGTTCTATAGTGTATTTTATATCCATAAATAAACATTTGGCATTACATTGTTACACACTGGTGTTTGGCTTTTAAACACGTCACATTATCCAGGGACTCACAGTGTAGGAGTGATGAGAACAAGGAAAAGAAATGGAGCCAGACAGGCAGCAATACCGTGTGAGTGTGAGCGTGCGTGCGTGCGTGCGTGCGTGCGTGCGTGCGTGCGTGCTTGCTTGCTTGCGTGTGTGCGTGCTTGCTTGCGTGCGTGCCTGTTGTGTGCATGCCAGTGTTGATTTTGACAGCACATTTTGATTTTAGTTTTATTCATAGTCTCTTGAATAGTTTTCATTTAGTTTTAGTCACCTGGAATGTCTTACTGTTAGGTTCAAGGTTCAAGGTTCAAGGTTAGCTTTATTGTCCCTTGCGGGAAATTGGTTTGCAGCCAGATCATAGTAAAAAATACACACAACAACAACATTCAATACAAGACTGAGATCTAAGAACAGGGCACTAGAGACAGAGAATTCATGACATTCAAAGTAGCAAAGTCAGCAAAAGTGCATTAGTGGGCAGTATGTGCAAAGAGGCAAGAATAAAGTGCTATCTGCTGTTCAGCAGTTGAATAGCAGCCGGGACAAAGGATAGTTTGATAGTTTAGTTGACTAAATAGATTTTAGTCGACTAAATCTACAGTTAATATAGTCAACTAAATTGTGTCGGTTGCATGCTGAAAATAGGCGATCTACAAGCTCACAACGCGCCGCGCTGCGACGCATTGTGAGCTTGTATCTGCTATTTTCAGCATGCAACCAGTGATACTGGATCTCTTGTCCACTAGTCATTTCCTAACATTTTAGTCTAGTTTTTATTTGTTGACGAAATTGTCAATATATTTAGTCTTAGTTTTAGTCATCATGGCATCATGTTCTGTATTTAGTTAGTGTTTTACTTTACTGTTTTCCTATGATTCTGTTACATTGTTTTCCTTGTGTCTTAGTTTCAGTTGGAGTTTCCTTTGCACTTGTGTCTCTTGGTTTCCTCTGTTGCTTTTGTCGCCTGTGTTGTGTCACCATGATTAGCCTAGTGTTTCCACCTTGTCCTGTTAGTTCCCCAGCCAATCCCAGTGTTGATTATTAGTTAAGTTCACCTGTGCCCTGTTTTCCCTGTGTATTTATTTTATAATCCCCTGTTGTGCTCCTAGTGAACTCCTAGTACTTTGACTCCCAGTGTTCTTATACTCCTTGTGTCCTTCTCGTGTATGGATTTTGGTGAATAAACCTCCTGCAATTTCCACTGCTCTATCTCCCTGCCTTTGTCCTGCGTTTGGGTCCTATAACCCTCTTGATTCACACCGTGACAATGGCTTAGTTTTCATTTAGTTTCCGTTTTAGTTTTCGTCAGTGGAAAAAGGTAGTCGAGGAACATTTTTCGCCTTAGTATTAGTGGACGACATCAACACTGGTGCCTGCGTGCCTGTGTGGGAAGCACCATAGGAAGGACCAAAGAAGACGGGGAAGCACCGTATGAAGGAAGCTCCATAGATAACGTTCTTCGTTATGAATTAGGAACCCGTTAACGCCTTTTGAACATGGATTTACCAATTTCCTTTGAAAACATAACGAATAGGCATGTCCCGATACCACAATTTCTGTGTTAGCCGATACAGATACCGAATACCGATACCAGAGAATAATATTTATAATAAAACAAGAATTGATGACCATCAATTAACTACCAGCTGCGTTATTATATTTGCAGAATTGTGCTATGAAATGTAAATATCTGTGTCTGTATCTGTATTTGGGTATGTGTGGCTGCAATGCAATACTATCCCATTGGCTGAGAGGTCGGCTAGAGGCAAAAAGTGTCTGGTTGCCTAGAGACGAGGCAGCCAATGAGAAAGATAGGTGACTACGGCAGCCAATGAAATGATAAGTTGCCACTACCAACCTGATAGATTGTAGCCCAGCCTGCTTCGCAGGTGGTAAAAAAGAAAATTACTTATTTTATCTTGTGCTGTTAATAGCAGACTCATCACTCAAATGTGGCTCAGTTTGGGCAACTCGAAAGCAAACTCCACATGCCCCAACATGGTATTTACCTGCCATTATAGTGTCAACCCCGTACCCCTGTGTCGGATCGGTGGTTAGACTGGCATATTCGCCGATACCGATATGACCAAAAAGGGCCGATAACGATACTTTTGGATGGAAGTTGGGGGAATTTACATCACAGCCATTGGGGTTTGTTTTGATATTATTATCAGTTTGTCACACTAATTTCTGTGCATGGAATCTATCCTTACTATTGTGAGAACTGCATAAGCACATACAGGACTGCATTAACTGCTTTCCTCTCTGGTCTAGTGCACTATAGTTACAAACACCAGTAATGAGTGCGTGCGTGCGTGCGTGCGTGCGTGCGTGCGTGCGTGCGTGCGGTGCGTGCGGAGAACCTAATTTATGCTCTGTCGTACATGGGAGCATAAATTAGACAGGAGTGTGGTGATTATCGCTGTCTGGATAGACAGACACAGAAGGTCTCGGCAGTACAACGCCAGTAATGAGTATCAGACACAAAATAGGAAGCGTGTATTATTGGTTTGGTCAAAATACATTCTATATTCTCATTAATCTTGATAAGTTGTTGCAGACGACGAGGTGTTTCGTGATAAATTCAAGGACGACTTCTAGCAGCGCATGTTGGAGGGTCAGTGGAGGTAATGGCTGTTCAAAAACAAACAGATGCTTTACTCATGGTGTTCCCGAGGAGAGGACATTATAAACATTTACAAAAGGCCCTTTATTTGTTCCATCATTCTAGGAAAAGCACATTAACAGTTCTGTTTGATATGGGCCCGCACGGATATGTGAACTCTCCCTTTACATAATGGTGTACTGTACACACCCACAAACACACATGCACGCACGCATGCACATACTCACGCACGCACGCACGCACGCACGCACGCACGCACGCACGCACGCACGCACGCACGCACGCACGCACGCACGCGCACACACACACACACACACACACACACACTCTCTGACTTTCTCTCTCTCTGTCTCACATGCACACACATACATGCACACACGTACGCACCTTTGTGGCAGATAGATAGATATGTACATATGGACAATGGTTGTGGCAGACCTGTGATTCCAAGTAGTTTACACTCGACGGCGTCTAGTGCTGCAGGATAAACACGAGCTCTTCCTTCGCACCGTCTTGTAAAACATTGTGAACAGATTTCTGTTAATTAACACAATGTCAGCGGGTACGGGAATATTGAACCAAGTATATTATAGTTGGCATCAACAATCTCTGTAAGTAAAGAAACATGCTTTGGTTTGTAACCAACGCACGTGCGTGTGTGTGCGCATGCGTTTGCACCCACGTGTGTGTGTGTGTGTGTTTGCATGCACCCACGTATGTGCGTGCATGCGCATATGTGTGTGTGTGTGTGTGTGTGTGTGTGTGCGCGCGCGCCTAATTTACGCTCTGTCATACGACGGAGCATAAATTAGGCATGAGTGTGATTATGCTTGTCTCCCTGCTTTGACTTTTCCCAAACTATTCCTGCTGTGTTGTGATTGAGTTAGTGCTTTTTGCACTCTGACTGTAGGGGTCAGAAAGTCAGCGCTTCTACACGAGCCAAACATACATCGTTACAACATTCTTTCCAAGACTTTCCTTCCCATACAAACCAGAACACATTTTCAATCAGTCTTCTATACTGTAACACTGCCACAATCATTAAGACTGATTTATCCGTAGTCGTGTGACGGTGTCCCGTTGCCAAAACCAGTGCAGGGCACCTTGCTATTTTCGGTGCGGGACACCGTCGCATGATGGAGTATAAATTGTCATCATTGGTCACGTCTCTCTCTCTCTCTCTCTCTCTCTCTCTCTCTCTCTCTCTCTCTCTCCCCTCACAAACACAGGGGGGGGGCACACATTAGTTAGACGTACCCAGTGACGTAACTAGACGTCAGTGGTGCCTCCGACAGCTACCACCCCCCAACCCCCACTCCCCCCCCACCCCCACGATCGCCGGTGAAAACAGCCCAAACTGACTATGTTTTGGCCTATAAACAGCGCAGCGGGGCACGGTACCTGTCGCGATTGTGAACAGAGCAGCAGCTGCAGCCTGTTAAGGCAGGCCCAAACTGCGTTTTGGTTTATAAAAAGCGGGGCACTGTACAATTTACAATTTAGGCATTTAGCAGACGCTCTTAATCCAGAGCGACTTACATTAAGCAAGAACAAAAGCATGGGAATACATCACATATATAAAAAGCATTTATCAAGAAACATGCGTAAGCTAAGAACGTAGCTAGAACATCTCTATATAATGACACTGTACATATAAACTATACATATATACTATACTATGCTGTACATAGTATACTATGAAGTGCTATGACTACATACAATGCAATTATTGTGCTGTCTACATGCTATAAGTCTGTATCAAATGCTATCTAAGTCTAAAAAGTGCTGTCTAAGCATACTGTACAGCAGTAGTTGTGATTTGTGAACGTACCTGGCTGTTGGGACTCGGGAGAGCCCGCACTGCACACTCGCCACTTCTGACTTCCTTCACGTTATTAGCCTACAGCCCTACACCAGAGCTGTGGGGAGGCGGGGCACGTGTATGCCTATGATGGTGTGTGTTATATCAGCAGCCACCACCAGGCTCCGCCAAACTTTGTTCAACTCACTCAACTACCATTGCATCTCTGTATGTATTTAAATTTTTATTTTACCGACGGCACGGGTGGGTGGCCGTGTGCCCCCCTTGCCTCTGGGCCCCAACGCAGTTGCGTTATCTGCGTAGCGCTAGTAACGCCCCTGGACGTACCCATAGTCAAACATACGTGGCCGGTTAAGACTCGGCCGTGGCTTCGACATACGTGGCCGGTTAAGACCCACCCGTGGCTTTAGGTTAGGGTTTGGGGTCGGTCTGTTATTGACCTGTTTCCAGTGTCCCATAAGCCTTTGCGTTTTGTGTGTGCATATACTTCCTCTTCCTGTTGCTGCTGTGACCAGTGTTGCCAGATTTGGCAAGAGAAACAAGCGGCCAGGTCTATATTAAAACAGGCACAGATCTACAAGCTCACAGTGACACGTTGTGAGGTTGTTCAGGCTTTCTTCTGTACTCAGATGTTAGCAACTGTTCTTAGTGTGGCAGTAGGGCTATGTATGCGATAGACTACAAGGTCCAGCATGCTTTGCATGTATCAGTAAACTAGTGTTGTAAAAGCTACTAGCTGTGTCCCGTGTCCCGTCATTCAACATGGTGTCAGAAGTGGGATTCGAACCCATGCCTCCATTCGGAGCTCCTGTGGTATCACAAGTCTCTCCCCCTTCATGAGAAGGTCACCTGCAAGATACAGGTCAGCCCTGACCTGCCAGTAGGGGGCAATATCTGGCCTCAGTGAGTGTTTCTCTGGCCATTCTGTTAGACAATAGTGTGACACAGTTGTGCATATGTCATCTCTTTTCTGTGCCTGTTTTATTTATTCACACAACAGCGTTCACAAACACCTGGACCTCTTTTTCTAGTTGTAAGTCATCGGGTGATATCTTATCTGGCAGTGGAGCTCTAGACAGCGTGTCTGCAGTGATGAGGTTTTTCCCAGGGACATGGAAAATATCATAATCATACCTCAGGAGTCTCAGACGAAATCTCAGCACCCTGGGTGGCAGATCATCCAAACCTCTGGTGCTCAACAGTGGGTCATTCAACACTTAGTATAGTGTCAACTGACAAACACTAAAAGTAGAAATTCACAAAGATTTATTTGTATTTATTTATTTGTTTTCCCTGCATAATTTACAGCCACTGATAAGAAATACGAGATTTCTCACAGTGAGTGTGTGAATATTTTGTTTTGGCATTGAGGCGGACTGAAGAAAACAATGAAGCCTCGTTGACTTGGCTATGGAAGAGTTTATTGAGTACCACTGGTTATGTTATTTATTGGTGAATCTTAACTTGCTGATGTTACAGAAAACACAGGCATTGCAAAATACTGAGGCCCCTTTTCCACCGGTTGGTTCCCAATGGGAACCGGTTCAGTTCTTTTTGGTTCTTAGTCCATGAGCCAGAGCTCCAAAATTGGAACGTTAATTATGAATTGAGTGGGCAAAACCATACCTATATTACCTTGTTCATCACCATGAAACTTACTTATACAAAGACAATGATTTATTGTATTACAAATTTTACCTTTTTAAATATGCAAATGATGCATTATGTAGGAAAATATGCAAAATATGGAAAATGTGAAAAAGCTACTACTGTGGAAGGGTTATCATGTATAAACAGTTTGCTTGCCGCTAATTGTTTGATCCAGTGTTCCGCCGCTGCATAATACGACATTCCCGCTATTTGTTTTATGTGTCTAAATCGCCCTATTTTAATAATTAAAACGAAAGTCCGTCTCTGCCGCGGAGCAGGGGGAGAGAGCTTCATGTTGTGATCTCGAAACCGGAAATCGACACATTCGCTGGGCTGCTAGGGCTTCTGGGAAATTGAGTCCAATGCAAGTGAACGGAAGACACAGCCTCATGGAATGTGGTTTTATGCACCCAGCTTGTGGCGTACCAAGATGGCGGGTGATGCGATTGCTCGCAAGACACCAGGGAACCTATTTTAAGCGGATTTTCGCCGATCAAAAGCCCAGATACTTCAGCGTATGATCTAAAGGTAATAAAACAATCTAGGCAGCGTAGAACATTTGATTAAAACGCTGGGAACGCGTAGTATGGCGTCAAAGTGTTACGTGTGTTGACCCTATAAACAATTTAATATAGGTCTAGTTTTTCCCACCAATTTTGGAGCTCTGGCTAAGATGGACTAAGAACCAAAAATAACTGAACCGGTTCCCATTGGGAACCAACCGGTGGAAAGGGGGTCTGAATGTCAGTTTAACTCTTGAGTACATCCTCACAGTACCTCACAGGCTTATGCAGTGTATTAGTGTTGTTTTTCATGGTTTTCAACGATAAAAAATAATTCTGAGAGAAGTGATGAAAACCATTGAACAACATACTACAGTATGTAACTTAGTCCGCTGTTGGTGGTGCTGCAGCGCCGCATGCTCATTAATGTGAATTACACGCCACCTAAATCCCAGGCAATCATTGCGGTGTGGACGCAGCTTGTAAATGACAAAAAAATGTAATCCATGTGTGTGTAATCTTTCTTCTTAGCCATTGGTAATCCACCGTCAATTTATGTTGCACCATGGTTGTTTATCATTATACGTTCAGCTTGGCATTTCCATCCGTTTTTGCACTGCCGAGCATAAAGTTCAACACGCTATGACAACTCGATTGTTTTACCAAATTTGAACCATTAACCAAAGCCTTAACGTTAATATCAACAATATATAACCTATGATTGATATCCTATAACTTCCCTGACGTCTTCTGTTGTAATTTTGTAAGAAGCGCCTACTTCCTCACTCTCATCCCAGAGCCATAGAGTAAGACAGAGGAATACGACAACTCTGTTCACTTCATGGGGCCAGTCCAATGGCGGCTCTTCTACATGTCGTAACTCTTGTTTTACTCTATGGCTCTGGGCTTGAGGGGGGTGATTGACAGCATGGGACAGCCAATCACCGGGTCCACTCGGGTTTCAGTCATTACCCGTCGAGCACCGAGGCACACTGGATCCGCTCCGAACGTACCCGGGAGTGACTTTTAGTAAACGGAACCGGGTTCGGGGTCGGTTCGGGGACCGGGGTTGGTTCGGTCCCCAGGTATTTTCGGGGCTCGGGTAAGCCCAAAGACCTCTACTACGGGTCTGTAACAATAAAAGCCCGGGTTGGCTTGAGCGTCTTGGTGTAACGTAGGGGCGGTGGTGGCTCAGGGGTAGAGTGGCTGGATATAGTAACCGCAAGGTTGCCAGTTCGAACCTGGGCTCCCCCGGAATTAGTGTCAAAGTGTCCTTGAGCAAGACACTGAAACCCTAATTGCTCCTGATGTTCTGGTTGGTGCCTTGCATGGTTTCCGCTGCCATCAGTGTATGAATGTGTGTGTGAATGGGTGAATGTAATGCACAATCTATGTAAAGCGCCTTGGATAAAGGTGCTATATAAATGCACCATTTACCATTTAACTCAGTGTCAACAATACACACACACACACACACACACACACACACACACACACACACACACAGTCACACACTGTATCTTTATTTCATGGAAATGCATCCTTTTACAAATCATCAGCTCAAGTTCCTATTTAAAGAAAACTTTGGAACATATTGTATTTGACCATGAAATTTAAAATTTGATACACCTGCTTGATTTTATCATCCACCAAATTAGATTTAAATCAAAGCAATATTCTCTATAGTTCCCAATGACTCAGAGAGAGAGAGAGAGAGAGAGAGAGAGAGATGGGGGGGGCGGGGAGAGAGAGAGAGGGGGGGGGGGAGGCCCGGGGGGAGAGAGAGAGAGAGAGATTGAGCAAGTGTGTCACTTGCAAATCTAATTGAATACAGCAAGTTTGAGCTGTTGCCCAGCCTGTTGTCAGTAAAACAGCCATGAGAGAGTGTGCATGTGTGCGTGCGTGCATGTGTGCGTGCGTGCATGTGCGTGCGCATGTGTGTGTGCGCGCGCGTGCGTGTGCGCGCGCGCGTGCGAGCGTGCGTGCGTGTGTGTGCGTGTGTTGTTTGTGTGTGCATGCGTGCGTGCATGTGCGTGCACGAGTGTGTGTGCGTGTGTTGTTTGTGTGTGCATGCGTGCATGTGTGTTGTGCATAGTTGTGTGCGTGTGCTAGTCCATGCATGCACAACATTTAGTGTTCCAGGAATCAAAGTGAAATGAAAGAAAAAAGGGGGGGGGAAAATGGAGCTCCAAAAAAGTACTTAACTATGCCCTGGAAGGCATGCACCCCCATGTCCCCACACACACACACACACACACACACACACACACACACACACACACACACACACACACACACACACACACACACACACACACACACACACACACACACAGCAGCATGCCCTGTAGCCCATTGGTGACCCCAGACAGCAGAGAGCTGCAGCGTAAAGCAGCCAGCTGCCCATAAAGCAATATGCCACGCTGGGTTCACTAGTGATGAAAAGAACACACAACTTCCACCATAGACAACCCCCCCAAATACATAGAGATGTATTTGATCTTGCAACACATAAACATAAAACATGTCTTACAAACCAATTTTAACTGTAATTTGTCTCTACTTAACCACTCGCATGACTGTAGTAAGGCCACACAAGCTGACTTAGGTGAATAATACCTTTTTATCTGCGATGTTATTGGCTACTGTCTCACCTTCTCCCTCCCCCCATCTCAAAATGGGTCAGAAAGACCTCACAGACACTCAGGTGTTAAATACTATTAATTAATAATAATTATTAATATAAGGCAGACATTATTGCATTCAGGATGACATGATATTATGGCATATTTTATGTGTCTCCTGTGAGTGTATATGAGCATAGCAATGCAAGACATATTGTGCTCATGCACATTGTCTGTGGAGTACATTATCTGTCAGAGAATTGATTTTGACTATGGTATGAATGATGAAGCTTAACTCACTCAGTGCCACAGGACGCCTTTGGACGCCTCCCCCTTATATGTTTGTGTTGTCTGTAGAAACATTAAAAATGTCATCGACAATGAACGGAGAATTTACGTCCAATGTGTCTGAGCAAATCGGCATATGTATGTCGGTGGGAACCCTTGGCCAATGAGGGGCCACCATTGTTGATGACACAGGTGTGATTTTTAACTTCTGTGCTGCCTATACGGAACTGGCCTATGGGCTCCTTCCTGCAGCAACGCAGGCGTGCCATTAATGAGGGTAAAGTAAAATTTTGCTATATATATATTTTGCTATATAATATAATATTTGCAATAAAAAAATTGCTATATAATTATCCATCACAGTACACCCAGTCGACTGCGATGGGATGGGATGGGTGGTAATGTAGTATACTGTAGGCTTCTCCTTTCAATTTGCGACAAAGCTGCAGCTCTTCCACTAATGAAAAACAATCTCCACTGGGGGTGTTTGCTTGGCCCAAGCTCTTATCTGTCCATGACTGTTGGAGTGTTCGTCACCCCTGCTGCACCATAACTTGGTTGCATTCCGGGGTCATGCCCCGCATGCATGCAAGCTCAAAATGCAACACATTTTGAGATTGTCGATCGGCTATTTTTGTGTATGAAGTGTAACTCATGCTATAGAAAGCTGCAGGGTTTGTCCACGACATGCAGAGAAAACAGTACTGTGGAAATGTGTTTTAATTATAGCATTATGTGTGTATAAGCAGCAGTGCATGCGTGCATTTGTGAAAGTATGGTTGTTAAATACAACGTGCAGTAAAGTAAAGCAATCTCAGTTAACATTTTGGTTCATATGATGTGTCACTGTTCAATGTACATGTATGTGTGCCTGAGACTGTGTGTGTGTGTGTGTGTGTGTGTGTGTGTGTGTGTGTGTGTGTGTGTGTGTGTGTGTGCGTGTGTGCGTGCGTGCGTGCGTGCGTGCGTGCGTGCGTGCGTGCGTGCGTGCGTGCGTGCGTGCGTGCGTGCGTGCGTGCGTGCGTGCGTGCGTGCGTGCGTGCGTGCGTGGCGTGCACAGATAGACACTAGGTGGTGCTAGAGCACTTGCCCTTTGCCCTCTGGAGAGCAATTTGCCCTTTTTTTTCTACAGTGTACAACACTGTAGGAGAGGCATGTGGACCATGGTGACAATGATCAATTCTTGATAAAAAACAACATCTATAAATCTCATACTATTAAGGCAACCGGCCGGTTCCACGTGCTGTACAGGGTGCCCTTTTTTCACTTGAGCACCTGCCCCCCTAAACGTCTGTGCACGCCACTGCATGCGTGTGCGTGTGCGTGTGCGTGTGTTGTGGTCAAGGTAGGTCTGTGTGTGAGTCATGCAGTGTACAGCTGCGGTCCAGATGAAGGAGGCCACCTGCTCCCTCCCTCTCCTTCATTTTCTCCTTCCCTCCATCATTTACACGTTCTCCCAGACATACAAACAACCTCCAATTAGGCCAACCTTGACTCGCTGTGTATACGCCTGCACTCTGCACACATGCACAGGCTATAGGTACACTGGTACAGACACACCACATGCACTGACACGCACGCACGCACGCACGCGCACACACATGCACCAAAGGACAAACAGAGCAGACGGAAAAGCAAACCTATTAACTAACTTGTATACTGAGAACGAGAGAACGAGATAAACTTAAAATGGTATAAAAATCCGATCTATCATCTATACAACTTTATTCCCCCACCGTGCATCCAGGGATCATTGTACTGTATTCATGGATGGATTATGGCTTGTGCCTAGTGTGCATGTTCACAGGGGCCCTGAGCCACTGGGGCCCCTTGGATTCAGCCTCCTCAAAGTCACACATCCAACAAGCTTTGATCTGAGGAGTTTGGACTTTCCGTTCCAGCGATAATGGCCAAAACATCTTGAAAATGGCCACTTTAGCCTATTTTCAAATCGATCACCGATTTTCGGTAGTTTTGGCCATTATCACCAGTTTTTGAGTTGTGCTAGCCCCTCCTATATTCAGCTGTTAGTGTAGATTTTCGTCTTACACAAACATTACATTCCCATTGACAATGAATGGGGAATTCACGTCATATGTGGACGAGCAAATCAGTATTTTTGTCCTACACAAACATTAAATTCCCATTGACAATGAATGGAGAATGTACGTCATATGTGGACGAGCAAATCGACATGGTACGTCATGATGATGTACGATGATAAGAGCGCCCCTCCCTCCTATATACAGCTTTTGGCCCCACACGTCTCAATATTTGCCATTGACAATGAAAGGAGAAATTAGGGCAAATGTCCGCCAGATATGACGTAAATTTAACCAACCAATCACATAAATTCAGTTGTTCAGGAGATGATGTATGATGATGTATAATGATAAGAGCACCCCTCACTTCACACGGGTGTGATTTTTCTTTAATAACTCGGGCCAGGAAGGTCGGACGGCGACAGTAAAGACCCCCTTTCCACCGATTGGTTCCCAATGGGAACAGGTTCAGTTCTGTTTGGTTCACTGTCCATGAGCCAGAGCTCCAAATTGGAACGTTAATTATGAATTGTTGAGTCGGCAAAACACATGTGTGCATGTGCATGTGCATATGCGCATAAGCACGTGAGCACACATGTGTGTGTGAGAGCATGCATGTGTGGGCGTCCGCGTGTGCCTGTGTAGGGAGAATGAGAAAGCATCCATTTTTAGATCAAATATGTGTGAATGCGTTGTTGCATTTGTAGCCTACATTTCTGTGTTCATTTATAACTCGGAGATCAATTGAAGATGATGATTTTACTGAGTGGCTTCCCCCCCTTTGTCACTTCTATTAGTGGCACTCATACATACATGCAAAATGAAACTTTGACATTGATGTTTGCTCAGTCTATCTGTGTGTGCGTGCGTGCGTGCGTGCGTGCGTGCTGTGTCTCCTTAATTCAGCCATGGTGGTCGTGGTTTGGACCACACCAGGTGTGTAATGTGTGTGCGAGTGTGTGGGTGTATGTTTGTACGAGCGAGTATAGTTTATACATTCATTCATTGTGTGTGTGTGTGTGTGTGCGCGTGCGTGTATGTGTGCGTGCGTGCACCCATGTGATTGTGCATGCGGCCTGTTATATATTTCTTGTGCAGCAGAGAATTGTAGTAGTTATAATTATGAACCAGCCATATCAAAGTGATGGAAAGTAACTAAGTACATTTACTCAAGTACTGCATGTACTTTTTACTCCATTACAATTATTTGAAAACATCAGTTACTATATCATTTCATATAAAAAATACTTTTGGTACTTTAACCCATTTAGACCTGAGGACGATTCATTCTACAAATGTCGTCTAAATCCTGACAGTTTTCTGAAAAACCCATGTTTCTACTGTATGTTTTCATGTCAAGGACCCCCGAAAACATATGTAATTGGCCGCCGACCCCCATCTGAAAATAATGATGTCAAAGATTTGCGCCACATTTTCAAGATTTTTCCAAAATAGCAGATCTACAAGCTCGTATATACGAGCTTGTAGATCTGCTATTTTTCAATATAGCTAAAGTATAACATAATGCTTAAAACACCAAAAGGGGTTCCTGTCCTGAACAGGTTAAGTATAGATTTTGATGTCAATGCATTGTAGACATCTACATTGTGATATTGCTACTTTTACGCATGTTTTAAGTAAAGTAAGTAAAAAAAACAATAATAATAATAAAAAAAACTTCCACCACTGATCAAATCTAAGAATAAATAATGTGCAGCGTTTTGCTTAATTTCAGCCAGTCAACCAACCAATCAGCCCACGTGCAATGTTCATCCTGATTGGTGGGCGAGATGTGATCTGACTTCCTGTAGGCAATGCTAATTATCCAGCAAGTTGCAGCATAGAATCAGTATTCCTAGAATTGGTATTCCTGTTACCACTTTCCATTCAGAACCCCTTTTGGTGTTATAAGCATTATGTTATACTTTAGCTATTGAAAAATAGCAGATCTACACTCGTAGCTCTACTCTCGTATAGCACGGCACTTGGTGGCGTGCTACGAGCTTGTAGATCAGCTATTTCTTTTTTATCGTGAAAATGTGGCACAAATGGCCCGCCATAAGCGTAGAAAGCGTAGATTAACTTTAGTCTGGCAGCCCACTAACAGCGTAGACTATGTTTTCTAGGCTTTATATTCTTTAATCAATGTTTTGATCGGATCGCATCGATAGCTGTCTCCCGTTAGCATCCCAGTGTAAAGTGTGACAGTGGCCGCGGCCATTTTGAAGATGCGCGCGCATGCACTTGCACTCTATGTGCTGCTTTCAATGGCCTGTATCTCCAAATCGGCGCAATGAATGTCACTAAGGCCCAGGCAGTGGCGTAACCGTCTGGGCACCCGACTGGTAATCCAGTCGCAGTGTGCCGCGGGTTCGACTCCCGAGCCCGACACGGCCTTTACTGCATGTCTTCCCCCATCTCTCTCCCGTTTCCTGTCAGCCTACTGTCTGTCCCTTCAAAAACCAATAAAAGGCGTAAGCCGCAAAAAAATATCTTAAAAAAAATGAATGTCACTAAGCCGATAACGCTAATGTTGCAAGTTACGCATACTTATTACTTAATATAAACTTATAACGAGTGTTATGTAGCCTTATAAGTGAATAAAATGTGATTATGATGCATTATAGACCCAGGCTATACTTTAAAATAAAGTGTTACCGATATTTCCACGGATTGTTATACAACAATGAATTCTACTTGATCAATATATAACATACATGTAGATGTCACCACATCCGCCACAAAGCAAACACAAAACAGAAAAAATATATATATAATTATATAAAGTATATCATGTTTGTGTGTTGTCTTTCTTATCGGGAATCATAAACATTCTAATACACATTGGCCTTTTCCAAAATGACCTCGCCACTATGCAATTCTTTATTTCTTTCATCCATGTGTAGCCTCCAGCCAAGACCCAGCCCGCAACAGCCCTGCCAATCGGACTCAGCCCTATTGGCACGACAGGTTGCGCGTTGGTCTGGCGAGTGGGAGCCCCGGGTTCAATCCCGCTTCCGCGCAATGATACAATCTGGCGTAGTCGGCAGGACGTGGAGCGTGATATCCTCACGTGAGGGACATGAGGGACATCGTGTGCGGCGGTCCGCGGTGTGAAGTGAGAAGCGCGAGGACGCGCTACAAAGACTGGGGGGGTGATTGTAGCCCCCAGCCAAGACCCAGCCCGCAACAGCCCTGCCAATCGGGCTGCCCTATTGGCACGGTAGGTTGCACGTTGGTCTGGCGAGTGGGAGCCCCGGGTTCAATCCCCGCTTCCGCGCAATGATACACATGCATCCGTGCGTCCGTCCGTCCGTCCGTCCGTCCTGCGATACAATGTTGTTTTTTTTCAGCCCATGGCTCCAATCTACAAGTGGCATTTCTGTGTATATCTGTGCTCTCTATTTCAGACTCCATGCATTCCAGCTAAATGAGGCCTCCCATTGGACCCAGTCAGTAATCAGCCCACTGCCCGGGCTGCTGCTGTTCTGTAATAATATTCTAATAGGCAGTGACTGCTGCTTTGATGAAGGCCTGTGGACTCCTACTACTGATCCACTGAACTTACTCCTACTGGGGTAATTAAATATAGCAGAGAAGACCACCGGCTTTCCATGTTCCTTCGTTCTTCACCCCTCTTCTTCTCTCCCCCACTCGCCGTCTCTCTCTCTCTCTCTCTCTCTCTCTCTCTCTCTCCCTCTCTCTCTCTCTCTCTCTCTCTCTCTGTCTGTCCCTCCACCTAAACCGCTCTCTCTCCTTCTATCTTGTGTTCGTGTTTCTTCCTGGCTGCCTTTCTGTTTCAGCTTTCAGCTATCTGTTTCTCTCTTGCACTCCGCCTGTTTCTAGTTTTTGCTTCTCTCATCTCATCTTTTGTTCCCTCTCTCTCTCTCTCTCTCTCTCTCTCTCTCTCCCCCCATCCTCTTAATGTGGCATTTGTTATTGTTTCTGCTTTCTGATAGAGGCCTAGTGCTGCGCTGTTGCTCTGATCTGACTCCTACCCACTTGTACCCAGGTAATTAAATGAAGGGGGGTAGGGAGGGGTGCAACACACTGAACACAGGACCACCAGTGGGGAACGCCGACGGATTCATTTCTCATGTTCCTGTCGGCTTTTCATGTAGGAGGCTCTGTAGGAGGCAGAGCCGCCTAGAAGAGGGTCGGTCTGGGAGTCTGTGGGACACTCTGTCTTTGTATTTTCCAGGGACCTTCCCTGTATTTGTCTTTTACTCTCTCCCTCCGGCTTCCTCTCTCTCTTGCATATGTACGCACGCACGCTCGCACGCACACACTCTCACTTCATGCAGTAAGGTTCTGTATCTCCTTCACATTCCCTTCATCATTCTATCTCTCTGTCCTCATCCATCCTCCCCCACTCCCTTGATTGACCTGCAAATTTGTTCCCCCGGGGTCTAAAATTACCTGCCTGTGTTTGGAAGTGGAGACACAGATGATTTCTGCTCCACCACTGGTGACCGTGGCTATGCCGTTCAAATAAAAATCAAAATCAGCATTGTTTATATAATTCTTTGCACAGTCTTTTTTTTCCAGAAGAAACCCTGCACTGTTTAGGGTTTGTCCCGACTTGTATACTATATGTACATTTGAACACACACACACACACACAAACACGCACATGCACACAAACATGCACAGACGCACGCATACACGCACGCACTCACGCATGCCAAACATGCTTTTTTAATAACGTACAAAATGTGAGTGTTAGGGGTGTGACATAGAGAAGGGGTGGGCAACTTTGACGATGGAGAGGGCCACTCTATGTCCACACCCACTCCAGAGGGCCACTATATTTCCACACTCACTCCAGAGGGCCACTCTATGTCCACACCCACTCCAGAGGGCCACTATATTTCCACACTCACTCCAGAGGGCCACTATAGTTCCACATCCACTCCAGAGGGCCACTATATTTCCACACTCACTCCAGAGGGCCACTATATGTCCACACTCACTCCAGAGGGCCACTATATTTCCACTCTCACTCCAGAGGGCCACTATATTTCCACACTCACTCCAGAGGGCCACTATACGTCCACTAGAGGGCCACTATATGTCCACTCTCACTCCAGAGGGCCACTATGTCCACACTCACTCCAGAGGGCCACTATACACCTACTCCAGAGGGCCACACTGCATATTACTGTTGTAGCAAAAATACACGATCTGCAAGCTCAAAACACATCGCAGTGGCTAAATTAACGCTGAGCATTTTACTGTATTATGTATCAAGGAAACAACAATTAGCCTATATTAGTCATTTAAACAGACCTATAACAAAAGTTAACAATGTTATGGTCAATTATATGTATTAAGAAGCACTCTCCCAACGGGATATTAGAACTATATCTAACACAACGCTATTATTTTACAGCATTTTTAAGGTTTCAAAACCCTGTTAAATCAATCTCACTATTGCTGAGAAGTGTCAAATATGATTGTGGGGGGGGTGTCCAGTTCCAGTGTGCTCCTTGCTCAGCTCCTGTTCTGTCTGTCAGCGCTCAAACAAATCAAAACAACACATTCTATTGTACGTGTGTGGTTTTTAAAACCTGGCTTGTTTGGGTCATTGAGAATGTTGCTAGATGTAATTATGCACAGACACAGAGGCAATGGCAGACAGCCACATATTGTCCAAATATGTGTGCGTGCGTGCGCACACGCGCGCGCACACACATACACACACATGCACACACACACACACACACACACACACACACACACACACACACACACACACACACACACACACATTATGCACATGTCATGATACTGCACTGAAACACCGGCCTACACAGACAGCATGCTTCTAAAATCACACACACGCACGCAATAGCTGGTGCCAAAGTGTCACCAACTATTGCCACATACATGGCACACGCTTTCACTCGCACGAGCACGCACGCACACACGTACACAGTACACACGCACACACATACACTCAATAGCCAGATGAAATAACATTTCCCTTGGTGTTTTAAGAGGTGTATTAATATTGGCTCTCCTCTCCAGGATTAGGAAAAGAGGGGCACAGCAGATATTTCTAGACATGTCGACATTCAAATCTTTACTACTTTGCATTAAGACGCATTGGAGGCTGATGGATTTTCTCCCTCCCGACCTCCTAAGATCAACAGTTTTTGGTTTTATGTGGTACCGGAGCCAGGGTTGTGTGGCTACATCTCACAGTTAGTCTACTTGCCAGCCCATAGAGCCCCATTGTGAACCCGGACATTGAGTACACCAGGGTTTTATGTTAGAAATGTTGAGTATGGGTCCCCAGCATGTAGAAACTGATGTTAGAAATGTTGAGTATGGGTCCCCAGCATGTAGAAACTGATGTTAGAAATGTTGAGTATGGGTCCCCAGCATGTAGAAACTGATGTTAGAAATGTTGAGTATGGATCCCCAGCATGTAGAAACTGATGTTAGAAATGTTGAGTATGGGTCCCCAGCATGTAGAAACTGATGTTAGAAATGTTGAGTATGGGTCCCCAGCATGTAGAAACTGATGTTAGAAATGTTGAGTATGGGTCCCCAGCATGTAGAAACTGATTAGAAATGTTGAGTATGTGTGTTTTCATGATGCTGAATCCATCCCAAGCATTATTTTTGCACAAAAAAAAACAGCCATAGGTAAAGCATGATGACATTTATTAACCTTATAGGTTGGTAGTATGGTCACATTATGCCAATTATGAAACTTGCTCAACATGCTGGGGACCCATACTCAACATTTCTAACATCAGTTTCTACATGCTGGGGACCCATACTCAACATTTCTAACATCAGTTTCTACATGCTGGAGACCCATACTCAACATTTCTAACATCAGTTTCTACATGCTGGGGACCCATACTCAACATTTCTAACATCAGTTTCTACATGCTGGGGACCCATACTCAACATTTCTAACATCAGTTTCTACATGCTGGGGATCCATACTCAACATTTCTATAACATCAGTTTCTACATGCTGGGGACCCATACTCAACATTTCTAACATCAGTTTCTACATGCTGGGGACCCATACTCAACATTTCTAACATCAGTTTCTCCATGCTGGGGATCCATACTCAACATTTCTATAACATCAGTTTCTACATGCTGGGGACCCATACTCAACATTTCTAACATCAGTTTCTACATGCTGGGGACCCATACTCAACATTTCTATAACATCAGTTTCTACATGCTGGGGACCCATACTCAACATTTCTAACATCAGTTTCTACATGCTGGGGACCCATACTCAACATTTCTAACATCAGTTTCTACATGCTGGGGTGTACTCAACATGTCCGGGTTCACAATGGGGCTCTATATGGGACTATACGTATACGCCTACGGTAAGAACATTTTTCCCGCTCATGACTTTCAACCCACTACATTCAAATAGAAATATTGTACTTTTCTACTATTGTACATTTCTAGGAAGGGACTCGCCCAAAGTACATCAACATTTGAGTACTTTCTCCACCACCGCAGAGTGTTTTGTAGTGAGCCTGTGAGGATTACTTTTCCAGCTCACTATTAGTGCTGCTGCTCGCTTGCTGTTTTCCCTGCTCATTCCTTTGGATGGACTTCAGTGTTTGTTCTTAAATTAGGGCTTTCACTTCTAGTGATTTTTATAGTTGACTAGTTGCCTAGTTTACTAGTCGACTAGTTGTTTAACTACCTATTGTGTAATTTATTTATTTTTTTACAATATTTGTACATTTAAAAACTGTGTACATTGGTGACTATAATCTAGCATTCTAGCAGATCTTGAGGCCTACAAAAACTAAAAAAGTTTTTTTTAATTTAATTTTTCTCTCTCATCAACTAGTCAACTAGTTTGAAGTTCTGTGAACATTATTTCAGCTCTCCTTCGATCCAAGGAGACTGTGGTGAGGTGATGCCGTCGACGTGCCCTTTGACCCCATGGCAACCATGTGCGTGTGACCGACATGTGTGCGTGCGTACATTTATCTGTGTCTGTCTGAGACTCTGCCTGCTAATTAGCATCTGCTGGTGCGCCTGTGCATCTGTTTGTTGTTGCATGTGTGCGCTTGTGTGTGTGTGTGTGTGTGTGTGTGTGTGTGTGTGTGACGTGTGTGTGTGCGCGTGCGTGCGTGTACATGTGCGTGCATACATCATGCAAGTGTACACTCGCACATATGTGTACTGTGCATGTGTGTGTTCATGTTCTGTTGGGGCTGTGTGACAGCAGGGCTGCCTGACTTGAACCCTCCATAATGTCTGCCTTCAACACATACTCTATTATTAGTAAAACGGACCCGGCCAAGACGACCTCTTTTTACCATACCAAGCCTCTCTGGCAAAATGTGCAGAACATGGATGACGGGGTTCGAGTGGTTAACCACTCAATTAACCGGACTTAAGTTATAACTGTACTGTGGTGACCGTCTACATCAAATCTCTTCGCCAAAATGGCCGATTTACAAGCTCACAAAAACGCTTTCCAATCATTAAAGTGTCACCATGCAGCTAATAATAATATGGCTTATTAGTAAAAATCAAAGTCTTTGTTGTTGGAGGTCTGTTTACTCTCTGCACACACATAACACTCTCTGGGCAACAGCCCAACATCTTTATTAGCTAGATGAGTCTGTTGGGTGGCCAAGTCTGAAGGCGTGATTATATGTGACTGTGTGTACGTGTGTGAGCGATACAGAGAGACAGATGGAGTGTAAGGGAAAGGGTTTGTGTATTAGATGTGTGTGTGTGTGTGTGTGTGTGTGTGTGTGTGCGTGCGTGTACGGCACATCGACCAACTGCTGTGGTGTGGTTGACTTCACCTCTTAAAATGTTGCTAGGAAGGTGATTATTGCATTATTTGTTTGCCTGTTTTTATACAGGCTGCAATGTAAACTATAGGCAGGTGTTTAACCCCCCACTTGTGTTTTCACCTGTGCTGACACGTGCGTGTTTTCACCTGCTGACATGTGTGAGCAAAGCCCTACTTTGTTGCACGTTGCAATGCAATGTGTTGTGATCTTGCAGATCTGCTATTGTGTAGTGCTAACACTTAAATATATAGGCCTATTAGACTTAGGACTTTTGGTTTGATGTGATTGTAGATCTGCTATTTTCACTACTTCTTAATTAATTGATTTATGTATTATAAATATATTGTTTTTATGCCGGTATTTATGGAAATTCCTTTTTCAATATTAAGATTTCTTTGCTCTACCCAGCCCCTGACGGACTGTAAGGAGGCTTCATTAACTGACCATTCACGGGGCTTCAAACTCACTAACTAGGCAACATTTTATAATGGGTAAAAATTTGTTTGATGCTATAGTATGTACCAAAATCTCCTGGAGGGGGCGTCAACATATGTGTCACATGGTAGTGGCCGCCATACCTGTTGGCTTGTCTGGTTTGTTTATATTGAGCGACTATCCGGTGTGCTTGTATACGTTCTTTTTTTAAACTGACCTCACAATGGTGCACACTTGCTCAGTAAATAAGTGCCACAGCAGGTCACGTCGAGGGAATGAGCCAGAAAACGGAATTCGATTTTCAGCTTTCCAGCATGGAGACCGCATCAAGGAACCCAGATTGACGAGTTTACAAAAAGACGTAGAATGGCTTGGATCTCGGCTGTATGGCGCACGGGCGCAGAGACATAACGTTCAACAAAGTATCTAAGCACAGCCGGGTTTGTTCACAACATTTTCCTTGTCCTTGTAATGTAATTTGGGCCCGACGTTCTTTCTATCCATCCTGGTGTTGGTTCACTATGTTGTCGCCAAGAACGAGCTCAATATTTACAAAAACATACCACCGTCACTCTATTCTGAGTGATGTGGGCTAGAATTTAATGCCCACGAGAGGGCCGACCCTAGCTTTTCAGACGTCACCCCACTCTTGGTGACGTACACGTTTTCACACGCTATAGGCCAAATGCTATACAACAGAGGGAAATCAAATGAGTGATTGATGGTTTTAGACAATGTGCATTGCAGTCTTGCAGATATGTTTACTGTGCCTGGTATTTTATTAATTTATTGCTCCTTTTGATTAATTTGAAAGATTTGTTATGACTCAATAACAATTGGCACATTTAATAATGAGCTACAGAATGAGCTACAGAATGTCCTTGTTCTTGGTGTGGAGGGACGGGAATATGTCGGTGGCCCAGGGGCCCTTTATGCTCATTGTGCAGTATGTCCCATTTCAAATGTATAAAAATGAAAATAGCAGCTGTACAAGCTCAAACAATGCGTCGCATTGCGAGCTTGTAGATCGGCTATTTTCAATTATGGTCAAACTGTATGTGGGAATCCAGGTGAATGGTGCACCTACTGCACCTGACCTAGTCACATGACCAGCAGGAAGCACAAAAGTCTTGTTCCTCCTAGTTGAGAGCCATTTTGACTCTGCTGCAGGAAATGGGGCTCCCTCTCATGCAGGGTGAAGGAGAAAGCACATGGTAGGCCTTGTTTGTTGCGGCTAATGCTGCTAATGGCTTTTGTTTGGTTGAGCACATGCCACATTGGCCATATTGTTCATTTTTGCACTTTAGTCTGTTTCCATGTTGTCTTATTTGACCTTATAATCAAATGTTCCCTAGGAGAGCTTATAAACTTGTCACTTTATTATCTTAGTATCTTGCCTCACTGATATATTGCCCTAATGTTGTATTATATAAAATATATATTTACAATATATTTACTTTACTATGTGAATTTGGTTTGGCATTATTGGCTTATTTTGATTTGTTTATTTGCTGTTTGTGATTAGTTAGAGGCCCCATGCAGTAGGCCCCGAAGCCTTCACTCCTTATCACCCATTTGCCCCTTGTGGGCTTAGTCCCATTTTTTTATGATTATAATAACCCGTCCTTCCCTTGGTATTTTAACATGACTTCCTTTTTATGCTTCAATAAACTTTACCTTTTGGTACATCAGCCTCTGGTTCTGTTCATTCTGAGCACTTAACCTATTTGGGGTACCTTATTATATGGTTAATGTGTTTGTACGATATCCCTCACTCCTATCTGTGAGGGTGCCATAGTCATTATCTCATAATTTATTAGCCCTGCCCCTGCTACAAAAACATGTTTTGAACATTGAAATTCCTTGCAAGAAGACACCTGCATAATTGCAATACTTTAGTTTGTCTATTCTACTACACCTAGCCCTCATCGAAAGGAACTCTTCCATGTATCATTTATTTTAGAACACGCGTACATGGCAGGCTTTGCCAGCGTTTACCTAATCAATTCTAACTTGCTAATCAAAAAGGTCAGCATTATTCAACAAGAGTTCAAAGTGAATGTGTTATCAGTATCTTTTAACTTTTTTTTTATTGATTTTTCGATGTGTAGGGAACAGTTTATGGTTTCCGCTACTCCTGCACAAACAGACAGATCAACGACCCACTGCGCAAACAGAGCACCAATGACCCACTGCGCAGACAGGATGGAAGACCCAGGATGGATGGAGAAACATCACAGTGAGTACAACTCGGCACCCCCTGCTCTCTAACCGTGCGCAAACACCCAGCATCATATTTTATATTCAGTTCATGTGCATTGTGCAACTAGTGTGGCTGGAAACATTAGATGTCGTGTTTATAAACAATGAATCTATACAATACTAAAATGTGCAGTTCCTTGATGGGGAGAAACCATCTCAAAATCTAAAGCTTTTAGAAGCCGTATGTCGTCCCACGGCCTAATGTGCAATGATTGGGCTGAGGACATGGGTGTATACTGGGCCATTATTAATATTGATTGATGTGGTTTAGATTTTGCTGCTATGTACTTTATTTGCTTTTGGTTTGGTGTATTTATCTTATTTTCATGTTTAATCTGCTGTGTACGGTTAGTTTAGAGGCCACACATACGCACACGTACACACACTTAAAGTGTAGTTGTTTATTTGGACTTGTTTCCGAAGTGTAGTTAAGTATTTGGACTTGGTTCTGTAGCACTGTCTCTTTAAGGGTAGTGCATAAAAGGGGTGACCAGGTTTGAGGGAGGCCTCATGTTTAGCCAGAAGCCTGATTTGAGTGTTTGTTGGGGACCTGGAGACATGAGGTGTACTAGCCTGGCTAATAAGCCAGACTAATATCACACAACACTGTCCGCTGGTAGGCAATTTTTTTTTGCCAACGGCTGATTCGGTCTGGTTTATTAACCAGGCTAGAGGTGTACAGCCTAGTACCCCAAACAAATGTTGATGCTTTGATAGTTAATTTTGATTATATGTGGATATGTTTTAATCGGCGACATTTTATAATCCAGAGTTCAGCAGATGTGATGGCACGCACGCACGCACGCACGCACAGGCTTGTAGTGTAGTTGATTATTTGGGCTTGTTTCTAAAGTGTAGTTGATTATTTGTGCTTGTTTCTAAAGTGTCATCATTGTTATACCATATACACTGAAATAGTTCAAAAAGCGAATCTACAAGCTCACAACGTGTTGATGTAGATCAGCTAGTTGAACTATTTTAAAATGTTTTTCAAAAAAGTAAAAAAATGGCTAATAAGTTTAGGGATGTTTAGGGTGGTGCAAGATGGGGCCCTTAGATTGTACTGTTGGCTATTCAAAAATAGCAGATATACAAGCTCGCAGCGCGACACGAAGTGCTGCGCATTGAGCTTGTACATCTGCTATTTTGAACAATCTTGAAAATCGCCTCAGGTCTTAACTCAATGACTGCCACGTCTTTTCAGAACAAGCCTGCCTGCCAAAGCCTTGCAACTCCCTTCCTGCCCCCCTCCCTTTGACAGGCTCCGTGCGCCTCCCTTCCATCGGGTCCTGTCAGCCATTGCAGCTCCCATGGCAGGTATGTGGGCTCGTATAAGCCTCAGGGAGATGAACGCCCCTGCCTTGGGCAAGGTGTAGCAACCGTATGCCTCCCGCATCAGGGTTACTGGATCGGCTCTGTGCTCCTCGTCCGGCGCCATGCGCCTTCCACCCCGCCTCCCACCCTATTTTTTTAAATGTTTTTTTTGTGGCTTTCGCCTTTATTTTATATTTGTTATGGAGGGATAGACAGTAGGCTGACAGGAAATGTGGAGAGAGATGTGGGGGTGACATGCAGTAAACGCCGTCGGGATCGGGAGTCGAACCCGCGGTACACTGCCAGACTGGATTACCAGCCATGGTGCCTGGACCGCTGAGCCACGGCCCTGGACTGCTGAGCCACGGCCCAGGCCCATGATACATTTTATTTATTGGCTCAGTGTCTCCATTTGTTGTTTAGCTGTAACCCTAATCCTTCTTTTGGGAATGATAGTCCCTTGTATAGATGGCATGTGCAGGTAAAAGCGGTAGTGAGTGAATTCACATTTCCGTCTTTTGCAGATCAGCTTCCACCACCTCCTCTACCATTTCCTCCTAACACCTCCTCCTAACACCTCCTCCTAACACCTCCTCCTAACACCACCTCCTTCCATGATGTGGTGGAAGCTGATCTGCAGAAGTCTTCTGAAATTTTGAAAATATATGTAAAAAATGAAAAGAAAGACATAAATGAATTTTATCATTTTTTTTTCAATTAATTGTAATTATGGATGTGTGCACTGTTGCTAGGGCCCTGCCCGCACCGTGTCTGTTGCTAGGGCCCTGCCCGCACCGTGTCTGTAACCACCTTAGCTTCTGTTTTAGTTGCGGCCTTTGCACTCTTGTTTTTTCTCTGAAACTAATGTGCTGTCCATGGTTTTGAACTGATCGGCTATGTTCAAGGTCTTTTCTGATTATCTGGTGAGTGTGATGGGAACATTGGCGTTTTCTAGAGCAAGGATGGACCTAATTTTAGCTCGCTAGCATTGATGCTATGATATAGCATCCAAGATGGAAGCCAAAAGCGCGTCATAGTGGAATAGCCTGAAATCACCAGCACCCAAGCGCCATGCCACTTTTGTCCAGCAGGCGGCACTCATTGTGTTAATGAGATAAATCATTTTAAGTCCGTTCTCTCACACACTCAGTATATTGAACCATCTAGTGGCCTAACATCATGGTAATTGTTATGGTCGGGCCGAGCCTCGGGCCGGCCCATGCAGTTAGTGTACTAGTGTAGGGTATGGGCCGGGCCTTCATTTTCAGGCCCGTTGAGAACTCTGTCTCCCCATCCCCTCTTCCCTTTTCTCCTCCCCTCTCCTCTTCTCCTCCTTCCCTTGGTTGTGTGGGTTTGTTTTCCATCAGTGCGATTGTTATTTACACTGTACAGACTCACGGTCCAGTAAGGCCTGCCTCTAACTCATCGTCCGGGGCGCCACTCCCCGGAGTTAATTTTTGTCTCCCACTCTGCAGTTCCATGGACTTGTATTATGGACCCCCAGCTGCCTATCAAGAGTGTGACCGTGGACCCAGCCTCCTCACAGAGCACGACCATGGTCTGCTACCATATCATAGTACACCACAACACTGTATTTTATCTTAACATTATTATTCCACTTTACATGATCTGACATCATTGTGGCGACACGTGGGTGAATGTCATTGCTCGTAACGGCTTAGGTATGTGTGTGAATGTAATGGTGTGCAGCGGCATTGGTATATGGTGACACGTGAGTAAATGTCATAGTCATTGCATGTAACTGCTTAGTTATGTGTGTGAATGTAATGGCGTGCACTGGCATAGTTTTATGGCGACACTTGGGTGAACTTGAATGTTTTGCGAGTAGCAGGCATATGTATGTGGAGACATGTGGGTGAAACTTTATCATGAAAACAATAAACTTAAGTGTCCGTCTCACAGATGAGGCATAGCTTGTCCACGGGTCTTTCCAGTGTGTTTGTCTTCGTCTTGTCCTGCACACATCTGACAAGCCCCTTAAATCAGGTATCATATGTGACTCTTCCCTTTGCATCAGGTATCATCTGGTTGACTCTTCCCGACACCCACAAGCTCTGTGGCACTGAATCGTCCATAATCATAACGTCTGCTGTTGCCAGGTTCTACTTGAAGGTATATTCAGTGATTTCACTTAATTCAAATATCTCATTTTTTTGTGATAATCCTCCCTACTATAGATAGAGTGCACTGACCATATAAGGAGTTCCTCCCTGTCCCCAGTTAACCCCTGGGGTCAAAACACCTTAGGTTTTGTTTTTGGCTATAGGGCCCAGCCTTCCTCCAATCATGATCGAGCGGAGGAGCACCTTGCTGTTGTCCTGTTGCACGTCCTCCCACTGTAGAGCGTGTGCATGTGCACATCTTGTTACCGGGGAGGACCGGGGGGTTTTTCCAAATCACCCAAATCACTTTTTTTTGTGGCTCTTGAAGCCCATCTACTCGCCCATCTCTTCCAAAACAAGTCAACAAGATACATCACTTTCACCCTTGAGCATGTATACGAGTCTTTTGTGAACAGCTCAAGTGGTATGACTGAGGTGCTGACATATTTCCATTGCTGACCCACGGCAAAGGCCAGGTCTGGGTTGGTATGGGTGTTCCATCGTGCAGAGAAGAAGCTTGGGGGCTCTTTTGGGTCAAACAGTAGTGTGTTGGTGCTAGTGGCCCATTGGCTCTGTCTCTCCATTTGATGATGTTTGGTTGTAACCCCAAACCTTGTGTTGGGAATTGAAGTCCCCTGTATATAGCCTATGGCAGGTGCAAATACCAGCAGGAGTGAATGAATTTACAATAATTATCTTTTTTTTAAAATTATTATTGTCCCACGATTTTGTAACCCATTTTTCACCCGTGTCAATTATCCAATGTGATCCTGGGCTCTACACACCCTCCGCCAACCTGGGGAGAGCAACGGACTTGAACTCATGCTTCCTTCATGAGTCGCTCCTTTACACCTGACAGGGGGGAGTTTCCCTGGTTGGACGTAGCGTGTGGAAGGAACACGTTATTCCAACCATTTCCTTTCCCCTCCATCAGGCGCCCCTGCTGGTCAGGGGGAGGCAGTTTAGAGACCAGGAGTACCTACCCTAGGGGACATGGGGAGAACATGCAAACTCCACACAACTATGAAATTACAATATCATGTCTTCTGCAGATCAGCTTCCACCAACTTCTTCTAATACCACCTTCTTCTAACACCACCTCCTAACACGTCCTCCTAACACCACCTCCTTCCATGTTGGTGGAAGGTGATCTGCAGAAGACTGGATCCGCACGTAATTTCCGACAGAGCATTAGTCCGACATGCGGGAACAGCGGTCGGACTACCGCTCAAACTGCGCTGCTCCCGCGCTTGTGGTTATGTTTAGGTTGGGGTAAAGAATGGTTGTCGATGGATTGGGGTTACAGCCAAACATCATCAAATGGAGTGACACAGAGCCAACACACTACTGTTTGACACAAAATAAGCTTCCTCTCTGCACAATGGAACACCCATACCAAACCTGGCCTTTGCCGTGGGTCAGCAATGGAAATGCCACTTGAACTGTTCACAAAAGACTCGAATACACACTGAAGGGTGAAAAAGTGCAATATCTTGTTCACTTGTTTTGAAAATCTTGAGGCATTTCAGCATTTGATATCGCTATAAGATTGTCTCGCTATTTTCCTTTTAACCGCTCCGGTTGCTGTGCACTGTTGCTAGGGCCCCATCCACACCGTGTCTGTATGACCTACCACATTTTAGTTGCGGCCTTTGCATGCTTTTTTCTTTGAAACTAATGCGCTGTCTGTCGTTTTGAACTGATTGGCGATGTTCAGAGGTCTTTTCTGATTGTTCGGTGAGCGCGATTGGAACATTGGCGTTTTCTAGAGCAAGGATGGATCTCATTTTGGCTTGCTAGCATTGATGCTATGCTTTAGCATGCATGATGGAAGCCAGAAGCGGACACGCGTCATAGTGGAATAGCCTGAAATCAACTTACGTTGGCTGTTAAGTCCGTTCTCTCACACACTCACTCAGTATATTGAACCATCTAGTGGCCTAACATTATGGTAAATGATATGGTCGGGCTGGCCCAGTTGGGGTAGGGCCGGGCCTTAATTTTCAAGCCCGTTGAGAACTCTACGTCTTCCCCTCTCCATTCCCATCCCCTCCTGCCTTTTCTCCTCCCCTCTCCTCTTCTCCTCCTCCCCTTGGTTGTGTGGGTTCGTTTCCCATCAGTGTGATTATTATTAACACTGTAAAGACTCACGGTCCAGTAAGGCCTGCCACTAACTCATCATCGGGGAGCCACTCCCCGGATGATTTTTGTCTCCCACTCTGCAGTTCCATGCACTTGTATGATGGACCCCCAGCTGCCTATCAAGAGTGTGACCGTGGACCAGGCTTCTTCACGGAGCCTTCACTGAGCCTATCAAGAGTGTGACTGTGGACCCGGCCTCCTCACAGAACATGACCATGGACTGCTACCATATCACAGTACACCACAACACTGTATTTTATCTTAACATTATTATACCACTTCATATGATCTGACATCATTGTTGGTGAATGGCCTCGCGTGTACCAGGCATTATGTATGTGGGTGAATGTCAACGGCTTAGGTATGTGACTCTTCCCTTTGCATCAGGTATCATCTGCTTGACTCTTCCCGACACCCACAAGTTATCTGGCACTGAATCGTCCATAATCATAACGTCTGCCGTTGCCAGGTTCTTCTTAATCCGAGTGCATTTTTGTGGCTCTTGAAGCAGAGACAGGTACTCGCCCATCTCTTCCAAAACAAGTCAACAAGATACTGCACTTTTTCACCCTTCAGCATGTATACGAGACTTCTTTTGTGAACAGTGGCATGACTGAGGTGCTGATATATTTCCATTGCTGACCCACAGCAAAGGCCAAGTCTGGGTTGGTATTGGTGTTCCATCGTGCAGAGAAGCAGCTTGGGGGCTCTTTTGGGTCAAACAGTAGTGTGTTGGTGCTAGAGGCCCATTGGCTCTGTCTCTTCATTTGATGATGTTTGGCTGTAACCCCAAACCTTGTGTTGGGGATTGAAGTCCCCTGTATATATGGCAGGTGCAAGTAGATCAGCAAATCGGCTTCCACCAACTTCTTCTAATACCACCTCCTAATACCACCTCCTTCTAACATGTCCTAACACCACCTCCTAACACCACCTCCTTCCATTTGGTGGAAGCTGATCTGCAGAAGATATACCGTATGATGATGTGAATTCACTCACTCCCACTGGTACCAGCGCCTGCCTTCTATGCATGGGACTTCAATTCCCAATACAAGGATTGGAGTGACACAGAGCCAATGGGCCTCTAATGGCAACAGACTACTGTTTGACCCAAACGAAGCTTCCTCTCTGCACAATGGAACAGCCATAGCAACCCAGACCTCGCCTTTGCCGTGTGTCAGCAATGGAAATGCATCGGACGGTACCTCAGTCATGCCACCTCAACTGTTCACAAAAGACTTGTATACACTAGGGCATTAACCAAACGTGATTTTTGATAGTCGACACGAATACCATCAAAATCGGTTTATAATCGATTAGTCGGCGGTAAAATATGATATTTTTTTCCATCCAATCAAGCATTAAAACATTGTGTTCTGAAACGGCCAGCGCGAGTGAAGGATTAACTGCAAAACAGAGGCGGTGAATGCAGGGCGAGTGGAATAGTAAGAGAGTGGCGACACGCTTTGATCTCACCACAAAGCGGGGTGCTATGGGCTATAGTTCCAAACATTGGAACTATCCCATTGAGATAGAATGAGCACTTCCGCATTCCATTGTTACAATGGGAGTCAACGCTAGTGTCGCCACTCTCTTACTAGATTACGCTGAATGCCGCTCTGATTGGCCGAAATTCACAACAGCTGTTAAAAGTCAAGTCAAAGTTGCAAGTCCACAATGACTCACGGATGGACGCGCTGTGAGCTTGTAGATCTGCTATTTTTGATGCGCAAGACCTTTCTACGGCGCAGCATAGCATGTTACGTTGTTGAAAATGTTTGTTCAGTTGGAGAATTGGATACGGAGGAGGATGATGCGATGTTTTTCATACACCCTAAATGTTCAACAAGTTACAACCACAGTTCCTTTGGTTTTTAGAAGCTACAAGCTAGGAGGAGGTTATGATTACATACTAGGCTTGCTAGCTAGCAGGCTTACCAGGCTATGAATCAGATGATCAACTACTTCACGACTATTATAACTATGATCGCACGGCATCGCTGTTTGTTTTTAATAATGCCGCACGCCTGCACTTTTGTTGGATAAGCATGAAGAAAGATGAATAAGAAAAAGAAACATGAAATCACGGCAAGAGCTACTGTAGTTTGACTGTCACCAAACTGGATATTATTGGGCAGAGTGAGGAGGGACAGGCTGCTATACTACTGTACCGGACGAAACGACGACACGTCTCCAATCTAACTTGTTGAACAAACTACAGTAGTAAACTCACCAATAGTAAAAGTATTTACACACTGTAGTTGTCCCCATTGAGCGTATGAGGCATATGCTTTTTGAAAATCTGTCTTAAATGTTGCCAGTGCAGCCACCGCCGCCCACCGCACCTACACGAGTGACGGTGACTGCAAAACCCACGTACAGTCGGCTTGTATATGATATGAAAACAATCAGCCAGGAAGGGATTAGTACTTAAGTTGGAGAACTACCAACAAAACAACAGAGCTCACAGCTGCATGTCTGCTGTAAAAAAAAAAAAAGAAATCATAAAAAAATATTAAAAATAATATTAACGATTACTCGATTTTTGATTTACAGTGTCGACTACCGTTTTGCTAGTCGAATAGTCGACTAATCGATTTTTATGTTAATGCCCTAGTATACACGCTGAAGGGTGAAAAAGTGCAGTATCTCGTTGACTTGTTTTGGAAGAGATGGGTGAGTACCTCTCTCTGCTTCAAGTGCCACAAAAGTGGACTCTGATAAAGAAGTCCCGTTTGTGTTGTCCCCATCCTGTTATGCATAACAAATATTTCAGGGCCTGTCACTTATGATATTTATGTCGCCAGATTAACCCCCTGGTCTCTGTCCCTACTATATTTTTTAAGTTGTAAAACTGTGGAATAATGTTCAGTCATGGAATAACCCTATGTCAAGCCTGGATCTGTAACAACTTTTCACTGAGAATCAATTTATATAAATTCCCCTAAACTTTATAATTTGTTGTGGTCTAAATTCCTGCGTCTTCCAATTACTTTTTAAGGGTCTTTTACCAAGGTGTTTTATCCATTGCCTGGATTGTGTTCAAAGGGTTTTTCTAGGATTGGCTAAGGTGACTAAAGGATTTTATGCCGGTATTTCACTCATTTGTGAAAGGTAATGTTCATTTGGTTCCATTCAAAGTTCTCTCAAAGGTTTATCCATTGTGCATCCATCTTAAATTGACAGCGCACTATATTTGACAACTATGGCCTAAGGTTTTTGAAAATGTTTTACTGTCTTAAACTGACAATCCTATATTTCTATAACTATTAGGATAATTCCTTTGGGGTTTTTCCATTACATTTTTCTGGTGGTCTGGACATATTTTAATTTAAGGTCCTGGTTCAGACTTACATTATTCACTTATAAATATAAAATAAAAACATTCTCATCATGGTAAAATTAGAACCATCACTGTCTCCATTTGATGTTTTGCTGTAACCCTCTTCACAGAGCCTATCAAGAGTGACCATGGACTGCTACCATATTATATTACACCACTACACAGCATGACCATGGACTGCTACCATGTTATATTACACCACTAGACTGTATTTTATCTTGACATTCATATTCCACTATATATTATCTGACATTGTTATACTATATATTACTATTACGTTTATTATTTCTATTGCTACTACTTGTATTTGCCCGTATTTCCTCTCTCTCTATTTTTCTCTCCCCGACATGGTCGAGGCAGATGGCCGCCCACCCTAGAGTCTGGTTCTGCTTGACGTTTCTTCCCAAATCTCGGCCACTTGCTCACTCGCACTCGGTCACTCCAGCATGGTGGTGTTATGGTGATATTGGTGACCTGCTGAAATATGTGACCATCTATCTTGTGGACTTCACACAACTTTATGGAGATCTTTAAATACAAGGCCTAAATACCACTAGGTTGAACTCTGCTGATAAATGAACCGTAACAATTTACATTCAGACACTGAATGTAAATGTAAACACGATTATCACATATTTCAGCAGGTCATCAATTTCATCGTAACACCACCATGCTGGGGTATTGGAATTTGGCTACAGGTGTTTGTTTTTTTATGTGGACTATTGTATGAGAGGATTGGACTATGTTCAAAAGGACATTTTGAACATAGTCCCCCCCCCTAATAAAGTATTTTTTACATTTGTTTCCTCTTGCCTCTTGTAAAGCATCTTTGGGTACTCAGAAAGGCATTATATAAGTGAGATATTTTTGCGACCATGGGTCGCATTTACTATGAACCTGCATCTCGCGGCCATCCATCCGTTAGTCACCCATGCCTCCATACTGTATACGGTCGAATTGTGTTGCTGAATCGATTATAGACATGTTATGTTAATTTGGCATGGATATCACGGATGCATGTGTTTGTTCCAACATACTAACATTCACACCCTACCAAAACACAAAACCCAACCGTAAACCTGACCTCACAGGAAGTAATGAGTTAGTTTTAACCTGCCACGCATGTCGGGAGCCACGGGTGAGTAATAACCCGGCAACAGGGTTAGTTGTAACCGGCAGTGCATGCGACGATGTTGTCGGACTGATGGTATGTCTAACAAATGTATGCACCCCAGATATCTCAATCACATTGCACAATTTGTAGATGTTTTTCTTACAGTGTAAGCACCTGTCCACAGGAGACTTTTCTAAAATATGTTAACACTATAATCTAAAAAGAAATGGTAGTAATATTTTACAACATCAAAAACAAGCATAGATATAATCATTCAAATAATCAGTCAGAAAATATACCAAGTTTAACTGGAACGGATCACTGATGCATGCGGGTGCTTCTTCGCAAACCCCCTTAGTGCTTTATTCTAGTGTATTGTTTTCTGTTGTGAGGAAAGCCTTTTCTGCTGAAAATAGCCGATTGACAACCTTGTCGATCTGATGTTTTGATTGTGTGGGATGGCTCGGGTTAGGGTAAAGCAAATATCACATCAGTACGATGGTCAAAGGGACGGTGCCCTCAATACCCCTCATACCTGTCCAACTACTTCTTCACTGCGAGTGACAGCCACAACACCAGAGAGAGAGACCATGATCTGGCACCACCCTATAAAGCTCTGCCTCTAAAATGTCTGTCTGTCTGTCTGTCTGTCTGTCTGCGTGCGTGCTCACGCGTGCACTGCGAGCTTGTCTATCTGTTATTTGTGAACAGTTTAGAAAAACCTTACAAGTAGGGATGTCCCAATCACACACACACGCACACCCTGTCTGTCTCGCTCACTCACTTCCCACTGACATTGTGTATTTTATGATCAAGGGTTGAGCCTACTATGAGACAAGCAATGAAATATGGCTTATTCTTTAAACGAAATAGATACAATTAGATTTTTCATTTAACTTCCTTATTTAAGTTCAATGGAGAGGTGGCGCCATCTTGACAAGTTTTTTATCCTACGATTTTTGTAACCCATTTATTTTTTCACCCGGTACCAATTACTAAGCTGTAATCCTGGGCGGTACTCTCCCTCTGACTCTGCCAACCTGGGGAGAGCCCCGAACTGACCTTGTGCTTCCTTCAATGCATAAGGAGTGAGCAAGCTGCTTCTTTTCACCTGACAGGGGAACACACCCCCAGCATCCCCGGCGGGAATCGAACCTGGGACCTTCCAGCTGAGAGGCGACAGTGCTACCATTACCAACTGCACCAGGGTTGGGAAACATTCGTCTACCAAGAGGGGGAAGGAGAAAAAAGAGGAGAAAGCAGGCGAAAACTAATGTGGAAAGGATGAAAAATGCAACAGGCCAGTGTTTTTATGCATCTCACAAGTGTACTTTATACACGATAGATTAATGAAAATTGTGACTTTTTTGTGTGACAATTTTAGGTATGCTTGCTTGGTGAGGATCCAAAAGTCAAGGCTGGTCGTGGGTTTGATTCCCACCTACTCCCAGCAGCCGCCGGCTTCCTCCTCCTACGCCTCCCAGCAGCCACCGGCCTCCTCCTCCTACGCCTCCCAGCAGCCACCGGCCTCCTCCTCCTACGCCTCCCAGCAGCCACCGGCTTCCTCCTCCTACGCCTCCCAGCAGCCACCGGCTTCCTCCTCCTACGCCTCCCAGCAGCCGGCCTCCTCCTCCTACGCCTCCCAGCAGCCACCGGCTTCCTCCTCCTACGCCTCCCAGCAGCCGGCCTCCTCCTCCTACGCCTCCCAGCAGCCACCGGCTTCCTCCTCCTACAGCCCTCCAGTACGCAGCACATCAGCCTCCAGTCCAGCTGTACCCGGCCCAGCCCCCAGCCCGACTTAAAGCCAAGCCGTACCCAGTGCATCCTCCGTCACCTCTCTACCCAGCGGTTAGTCTCCAGGCATTCCCATGCCTCCACTCCAAGTGCCCCTATATGCCTCCCCTCCAAGTAGTGCCTGCTCAACCAGAGCCCTGTCCAGCACCAGCTCCTTTCCAGGCTCCTACCACGCCTCCCCTGAGTACCCTCTTAGTGGTGCCTCCAGAGACCTCCCGAGACAGAGCGCACCCTGCACCACCCCCATCGCTGCTGCACATCCAGAAGCACCCAGTGCCATCCCCATCTCTGCAGCACATCCAGGCACACCCAGCACCTCCTCTGCAGCAGCCGTGGTCCTTAACTCCCCACCAACACCGGTTCCCTGACTGGACCCATCCCCCTGGTCGGCACCCAGACCTTCATCCGAGGTGGCTCTGCCACCAGACCTGGGTTGTGAGCTCTCATGGGGCGGCCAATCAGCGGCAGCTAGAGGCGGGATCAATGCATACACAGTGCTGCCTTGATCCCGCCTCTAGCTGCCGCTGATTGGCCAGGCCGTTTTGTGGCCGGGCATCAAGTCTGCCTGAGAGTTCCCAGATAGGAGCAGGAGGGGGGAACCCAGTGTACTCTCTGCTGCCCCATCTGGCGGAGTCAGGCTAGTAGAAAGCCCCACCACTCTTTAGCTGAGAGTGGTGGCGTGAGTCTGTGAGAGCAGATTGACTCGTTTGCCTTGTTTGGTGGTGGGTGGAGCTAATACTAATTTGGCACACCTGGGGCTATATAAGCCTAGTAGGAGCCACACAAACATTTGCTTTTCTCACTGGAGAGGTGCTGGGGGACACCACAGCTATCCTATGTTTGATGTTGATGCATTATTCGTAAGTTTGCTCCTTGTTTACCAGAACGTCCTTTTTAGTATTTGATTTGTTTAAGTTTGTTTATAGTTTGAATTGTTATGCCTAAGTTAGTTTGTACCTTTGTTTGGCTTATAAGTCTGATTATGCCTTTGTTTTTGTTTTTTTGCACTATACTGATTGTTACCCATTTCCTTTCTTGTCAGTTAAAATTATCATTCATCATCACTTCCATCTTGTCCATCATCATTCTCACCATGTTCAAATCACCTGTATAAACCCATAGTCAAAAATGATGAAAAACGAGGATTTGAGAAAAAGACGAAAATCACTCCGAGACCATGGGCTATAGTCCATTGTCTCTAGTGATTTTCGTCATTTTTTCAAATCCTCAAAAATGATGAAAAACAGCGTGCTATAGTATGCCGTCTGAGATGGGCTACAGCCCATGGTCAAAAATGATGAAAAACGAGGATTTGAAAAAAAGACGAAAATAGCTCCCAGACCATGGGCTATAGTCCATTGTCTCGAGTGATTTTCGTAATTTTTTCAAATCCTCAAAAATGATGAAAAACGGCATGCTATAGTATGCCGTCTGAGATGGGCTATAGCTCATGGTCAAAAATGATGAAAAACGAGGATTTGAAAAAAGACGAAAATCACTCCGAGACCATGGGCTATAGTCCATTGTCTCGAGTGATTTTCGTCATTTTTTCAAATCCTCAGAAATGATGAAAAACGGCATGCTATAGTATGCCGTCTGAGATGGGCTACAGCCAATAGTCAAAATGTTGAACTCACCATCTCCAATGCAGGGACTTGGTGGGATCTACGGTGGGATCTACGGTTCTCTGAATCTGTGGACATTTTTAAACGAAATCTTAGGACACACCTCTTTAGCATTGCTTTTACTTAGATCATTGCATGTCTGTTTCCTGTTTTAGTCGCTCCTTTTGTTTTTGCTATTACTATGTAGTTGATGCTCTCTTGTTATGTTTTTGCTCTTTCTTGTTATATTTTTGCTCTTTCTGTAAAGCACTTTGAACTGCACTCGTTGTCTGAAATGTGCTATAAAAATAAAGATTGATTGATTGATTGATTGATTGATTGATTGATTGATGGTGGGTTCAAACCCCACTGAAGTCTTTACTTTCCAGACCAATTTACAGTAGAACAAAACAAACAAAAAAGCAGTGTGAATTGTTTGGAACCAGTGGCTCGGTGTGTTAGAAAGCTGGCCACATGATCGGGAGATGGTGAGTTCAAACCCCACTCAAGTCTTTACGTTCAAGACCGATTTGAGAAGAAGAAAACAAACAGCAGGCACTACTGATTGTTACCCGTTTTCTTTCTTGTCAGTTAAAATCATCATTCATCATCACTTCCATCTTGTCCATCACCTAACCCTAACCCTAACCCTAAGCAGTGGATTTTAAAATTAAACACCAAATTTCCACACGGCTTAAACAATACCAATCCAATAGGCCTACAGGGAACAGGATAGTAAACAAACCCTTAAATGCTAAACTCCTAAATGGCTCTTAATTAGAGCAGAGCCAGGACAATAGCAGTAACACAAAGCCATTCAGATTCAAAATCAGACCATCTTGGTCTGAGGTTGACACTAATGGGCTTGATGGGTGGACTTAATCCCCTCAAAGGTTTAATCATCAAGGTTGAATCATCAATCAACACTTTAATCGTTGACTTCAGAGGTATACGACTGGGATTAAGCCGGACTAAAACTAAATATAAGATTGAGACATTTTTTAAGACTAAAGCTTAATTGCCCAGACTCTTCTTCAACCAAGATGGCGAAAGCAAACATTCTTTGTTCGGTACTCATACAATAGTTTGGTACAAAACACTGAAGTCCTTAAACCAGAAACCTAACCCCAACCCTAGTTGTCTGGTACCAGATTGGTTACCAGATGATACCAGAACAAAACAAAAAAAAGCAATGTGGATTGCCTGGAACCAGTGGCTCAGTGTGTTAGGAAGCTGCCACATGATCGGGAGATGGTGAGTTCAAACCCCACTCAAGTCTTTATTTTCAAGACCGATTTGAGAAGAAGAAAACAAACAGCAGGCTTGATTATTGTAATGCTCTCCTGTCTGGCTTACCCAAAAAAACTATTGTTTTTTTTGCACTACTGATTCTTACCCGTTTTCTTTCTTGTCAGTTAAAATCATCATTCATCATCACTTCCATCTTGTCCATCACCTAACCCTAACCCTAACCCTAACCCTAACCCTAACCCTAACCCTAACCCCAACTCTAGTTGTCTGGTACCAGATTGGTTACCAGATGGTACCAGAACAAAACAAACAAAAAAGCAATGTGGATTGTCTGGAACCAGTGGCTCAGTGTGTTAGGACTCTGCCACATGATCGGGAGATGGTGAGTTCAAACCCCACTCAAGTCTTTACTTTCAAGACCGATTTCAGAAGAAGAAAACCAACAAAAAAGCAGTTGAATTGTCTGGACCCAATGTCTCAGTGTGTTAGGACGCTGCCACATGATCGGGAGATGGTGAGTTCAAACCCCACTCAAGTCTTTACTTTCAAGACTGATTTCAGAAGAAGAAAACCAACAAAAAAGCTGTGTTAATTGTCTGGACCCGGTGGCTCAGTGTGTTAGGATGCTGCCACATGATCGGGAGATGGTGAGTTCAAACCCCACTCAAGTTCAAACCAAAAAATAAAGGTCCAGGGTGCAATCCCACCCCAGTCTTTACTGTGACACTTTGCTTTCCACACTGACATCAAGTAGCACAGAAAAGCTGTGTTGTAGTAACCAGCAGTTAGCTCAGTGTGATGAGAGGCTGTCCTTGGGAGCCACAGGTCCAGGGTTCAAATCCCACATTAGTCATAACTCTGACACTTTGCTTTGCACACTGATTTCAAGAAGGACAACTTTAAAGCAGCCCAGAAATACACCATGATTGTGTGCCGGTAAGTGGCCCAACGGATACGTCAGATGATATCCGTAGTATACCTAGTAGAAGTGTGCCGGTTCAAACCCGACATACTCCTAGTATGCGGTGATGGTTCAAATCACCGACACCTAGAGTAGGTGTGGCCAAGTGGATAAATCAGATGATATCTGTAGACTACCTAGTAGAAGTATGCCGGCCGACATACTCCTAGTAGGATGGTGCTAGTTCAAATCACCAACACCTACAGTAGGTAGGAGTGTGTGCAGTTAAGTGGCCTGGTGGATAAATCAGATAATATCCATAGAATACCTAGTAGAAGTCTGCCAGTTCAAACCCGACATAGGATGGTGCTGGTTCAAATCACCATCACCTAGAGTAGGTAGGACCGTGTGCCGTTAATTGGCCCGGTGGATAAATCAGATAATATCCATAGAATACCTAGTGGGATGGTGCTGGTTCAAATCACCATCACCTAGAGTAGGTACGACCGTGTGCCGTTAATTGGCCCGGTGGATGAATCAGATAATATCCGTAGAATACCTAGTAGGATGGTGCTGGTTCAAATCACCATCACCTAGAGTAGGTAGGGGGTCAGGTAAGAGTATGTAGGGGCAGAGTAGGTTGAGGTGTAGATAGGGGGAGAGTAGGCGAGGGTTGGTCAGTTAGGGGGAGGAGTAGGTGAGGGGGGTCAGGTAGGGGGTGATTAGGCAATTAGGAGAGGGGGGGGTCAGGCGAGGTGGAGAGTAGGCGAGGTGGGGGCCAGGCAGTGGGAGAGTAGGCGAGGGGGTGGCAGGCAGGCAGGGGGAGAGTAGGTGCGAGGGGGGCCAGGCAGGGGGAGAGTAGGAGAGGAGGGCGGCCAGGCAGGGGGAGAGTAGGCGAGGGGGTGGCAGGCAGGGGGAGAGTAGGTGCGAGGGAGGCCAGGCAGGGGGTGGCAGGCAGGGGGAGAGTAGGCGAGGGGGGTGCCAGGCAGGGGGAGAGTAGGAGAGGAGGGAGGCCAGGCAGGGGGAGAGTAGTAGAGGGGGGAGGCCAGGCAGGGGGAGAGTAGGCGAGGGGGGAGGCCAGGCAGGGGGAGAGTAGGCGAGGGGGGAGGCCAGGAAGGGGGAGAGTAGGAGAGGGGGGGCCAGGCAGGGGGAGGGTGCAGGCAGGGGCGGTTGCAGGCAGGAGCGGTCTTCCTGATTTTTTTTTTATAATTACTAAAAAAAATGTTTTCCTTTTTTTTAACAAAAACATTTTTTTTTTTTCTAAATTAAATTTAGAAAATTAAAAAAAAAAATAGGAAGACACCCCCTGCTTAATCTCTCCCGGCCCACCCCCCTATCCTACTCTGCCCCTGCCTGGCCTCCCCCCTCTCCTACTCTCTCCCTGCCTGGCCTCCCCCCTCTCCTACTCTACCCCTGCCTGGCCTCCCCCCTCTCCTACTCTACCCCTGCCTGGCCTCCCCCCTCTCCTACTCTACCCCTGCCTGGCCTCCCTCCTCTCCCCGGCCTCCCCCCTCGCCTGCTCTCCCCCTGCCTGGCCTCCCTCCTCTCCTGCTCTCCCCCTGCCTGGGCTCCCTCCTCTCCTACTCTCCCCCTGCCTGGCCCCCCTCGCCTACTCTCCACCTGCCCCCCCCCCCCCTCGCCTACTCTCCACCTTGCCTGCCCCCCCTCACCTAATCTCACCCTACCTGACCCCCCTCACCTACTCTCCACCTCGCCTGCCCCCCCATCGCCTAATCGCCCCCTACCTGACCCCCCTCACCTACTCCTCCCCCTAACTGACCAACCCTCGCCTACTCTCCCCCTATCTACACCTCAACCTACTCTGCCCCTACATACTCTTACCTGACCCCCTACCTACTCTAGGTGATGGTGATTTGAACCAGCACCATCCTACTAGGTATTCTACGGATATTATCTGATTCATCCACCGGGCCAATTAACGGCACACGGTCGTATCTACTCTAGGTGATGGTGATTTGAACCAGCACCATCCCACTAGGTATTCTATGGATATTATCTGATTTTCCACCGGGCCAATTAACGGCACACGGTCCTACCTACTCTAGGTGATGGTGATTTGAACCAGCACCATCCTATGTCGGGTTTGAACTGGCAGACTTCTACTAGGTATTCTATGGATATTATCTGATTTATCCACCAGGCCACTTAACTGCACACACTCCTACCTACTGTAGGTGTTGGTGATTTGAACTAGCACCATCCTACTAGGAGTATGTCGGCCGGCATACTTCTACTAGGTAGTCTACAGATATCATCTGATTTATCCACTTGGCCACACCTACTCTAGGTGTCGGTGATTTGAACCATCACCGCATACTAGGAGTATGTCGGGTTTGAACCGGCACACTTCTACTAGGTATACTACGGATATCATCTGACTTATCCGTTGGGCCACTTACCGGCACACAATCATGGTGTATTTCTGGGCTGCTTTAAAGTTGTCCTTCTTGAAATCAGTGTGCAAAGCAAAGTGTCAGAGTTATGACTAATGTGGGATTTGAACCCTGGACCTGTGGCTCCCAAGGACAGCCTCTCATCACACTGAGCTAACTGCTGGTTACTACAACACAGCTTTTCTGTGCTACTTGATGTCAGTGTGGAAAGCAAAGTGTCACAGTAAAGACTGGGGTGGGATTGCACCCTGGACCTTTATTTTTTGGTTTGAACTTGAGTGGGGTTTGAACTCACCATCTCCCGATCATGTGGCAGCATCCTAACACACTGAGCCACCGGGTCCAGACAATTAACACAGCTTTTTTGTTGGTTTTCTTCTTCTGAAATCAGTCTTGAAAGTAAAGACTTGAGTGGGGTTTGAACTCACCATCTCCCGATCATGTGGCAGCATCCTAACACACTGAGCCACCGGGTCCAGACAATTCACACAGCTTTTTTGTTGGTTTTCTTCTTCTGAAATCAGTCTTGAAAGTAAAGACTTGAGTGGGGTTTGAACTCACCATCTCCCGATCATGTGGCAGCGTCCTAACACACTGAGACATTGGGTCCAGACAATTCAACTGCTTTTTTGTTGGTTTTCTTCTTCTGAAATCGGTCTTGAAAGTAAAGACTTGAGTGGGGTTTGAACTCACCATCTCCCGATCATGTGGCAGAGTCCTAACACACTGAGCCACTGGTTCCAGACAATCCACATTGCTTTTTTGTTTGTTTTGTTCTGGTACCATCTGGTAACCAATCTGGTACCAGACAACTAGAGTTGGGGTTAGGGTTAGGGTTAGGGTTAGGGTTAGGGTTAGGGTTAGGTGATGGACAAGATGGAAGTGATGATGAATGATGATTTTAACTGACAAGAAAGAAAACGGGTAAGAATCAGTAGTGCAAAAACAATAGTTTTTTTGGGTAAGCCAGACAGGAGAGCATTACAATAATCAAGCCTGCTGTTTGTTTTCTTCTTCTCAAATCGGTCTTGAAAATAAAGACTTGAGTGGGGTTTGAACTCACCATCTCCCGATCATGTGGCAGCTTCCTAACACACTGAGCCACTGGTTCCAGGCAATCCACATTGCTTTTTTTTGTTTTGTTCTGGTATCATCTGGTAACCAATCTGGTACCAGACAACTAGGGTTGGGGTTAGGTTTCTGGTTTAAGGACTTCAGTGTTTTGTACCAAACTATTGTATGAGTACCGAACAAAGAATGTTTGCTTTCGCCATCTTGGTTGAAGAAGAGTCTGGGCAATTAAGCTTTAGTCTTAAAACATTTCTCAATCTTATATTTAGTTTTAGTCCGGCTTAATCCCAGTCGTATACCTCTGAAGTCAACGATTAAAGTGTTGATTGATGATTCAACCTTGATGATTAAACCTTTGAGGGGATTAAGTCCACCCATCAAGCCCATTAGTGTCAACCTCAGACCAAGATGGTCTGATTTTGAATCTGAATGGCTTTGTGTTACTGCTATTGTCCTGGCTCTGCTCTAATTAAGAGCCATTTAGGAGTTTAGCATTTAAGGGTTTGTTTACTATCCTGTTCCCTGTAGGCCTATTGGATTGGTATTGTTTAAGCCGTGTGGAAATTTGGTGTTTAATTTTAAAATCCACTGCTTAGGGTTAGGGTTAGGGTTAGGGTTAGGTGATGGACAAGATGGAAGTGATGATGAATGATGATTTTAACTGACAAGAAAGAAAACGGGTAACAATCAGTAGTGCCTGCTGTTTGTTTTCTTCTTCTCAAATCGGTCTTGAACGTAAAGACTTGAGTGGGGTTTGAACTCACCATCTCCCGATCATGTGGCCAGCTTTCTAACACACCGAGCCACTGGTTCCAAACAATTCACACTGCTTTTTTGTTTGTTTTGTTCTACTGTAAATTGGTCTGGAAAGTAAAGACTTCAGTGGGGTTTGAACCCACCATCAATCAATCAATCAATCAATCAATCAATCAATCAATCAATCAATCAATCAATCAATCAATCTTTATTTTTATAGCACATTTCAGACAACGAGTGCAGTTCAAAGTGCTTTACAGAAAGAGCAAAAATATAACAAGAAAGAGCAAAAACATAACAAGAGAGCATCAACTACATAGTAATAGCAAAAACAAAAGGAGCGACTAAAACAGGAAACAGACATGCAATGATCTAAGTAAAAGCAATGCTAAAGAGGTGTGTCCTAAGATTTCGTTTAAAAATGTCCACAGATTCAGAGAACCGTAGATCCCACCGTAGATCCCACCAATTTTAAAGTCCCTGCATTGGAGATGGTGAGTTCAACATTTTGACTATTGGCTGTAGCCCATCTCAGACGGCATACTATAGCATGCCGTTTTTCATCATTTCTGGGGATTTGAAAAAATGACGAAAATCACTCGAGACAATGGACTATAGCCCATGGTCTCGGAGCTATTTTCGTCTTTTTTTCAAATCCTCGTTTTTCATCATTTTTGACCATGGGCTATAGCCCATCTCAGACGGCCTACTATAGCACGCCGTTTTTCATCATTTCTGAGGATTTGAAAAAATGACGAAAATCACTCGAGACAATGGACTATAGCCCATGGTCTCGGAGCTATTTTCGTCTTTTTTTCAAATCCTCGTTTTTCATCATTTTTGACCATGGGCTATAGCCCATCTCAGACGGCATACTATAGCATGCCGTTTTTCATCATTTCTGAGGATTTGAAAAAATGACGAAAATCACTCGAGACAATGGACTATAGCCCATGGTCTCGGAGCTATTTTCGTCTTTTTTTCAAATCCTCGTTTTTCATCATTTTTGTTTATTGGTTATAGCCCATCTCAGACGGCATACTATATATAGCATGCAGTTTTTCATCATTTTTGAGGATTTGAAAAAAAAGTCGAAATAGTTTTTCATCATTTTTGACCATGGGCTGTAGCCCATCTCAGATGGCATACTATAGCATGCCGTTTTTCATCATTTCTGAGGATTTGAAAAAATGACGAAAATCACTCGAGACAATGGACTATAGCCCATGGTCTCGGAGCTATTTTCGTCTTTTTTTCAAATCCTCGTTTTTCATCATTTTTGACCATGGGCTATAGCCCATCTCAGACGGCATACTATAGCATGCCGTTTTTCATCATTTTTGAGGATTTGAAAAAATGACGAAAATCACTCGAGACAATGGACTATAGCCCATGGTCTCGGAGCTATTTTCGTCTTTTTTTCAAATCCTCGTTTTTCATCATTTTTGACCATGGGCTATAGCCCATCTCAGACGGCATACTATAGCACGCCGTTTTTCATCATTTTTGAGGATTTGAAAAAATGACGAAAATCACTCGAAACATTGCACTATAGCCCATGGTCTCGGAGTGATTTTCGTCTTTTTTTCAAATCCTCGTTTTTCATCATTTTTGACCATGGGCTGTAGCCCATCTCAGACGGCATACTATAGCATGCCGTTTTTCATCATTTCTGAGGATTTGAAAAAATGACGAAAATCACTCGAGACAATGGACTATAGCCCATGGTTTCGGAGTGATTTTCGTCTTTTTTTCAAATCCTCGTTTTTCATCATTTTTGTTTATTGGCTATAGCCCATCTCAGACGGCATACTATATATAGCATGCAGTTTTTCATCATTTTTGAGGATTTGAAAAAAAAGTCGAAATAGTTTTTCATCATTTTTGACCATGGGCTGTAGCCCATCTCAGATGGCATACTATAGCATGCCGTTTTTCATCATTTCTGAGGATTTGAAAAAATGACGAAAATCACTCGAGACAATGGACTATAGCCCATGGTCTCGGAGCTATTTTCGTCTTTTTTTCAAATCCTCGTTTTTCATCATTTTTGACCATGGGCTATAGCCCATCTCAGACGGCATACTATAGCATGCCGTTTTTCATCATTTTTGAGGATTTGAAAAAATGACGAAAATCACTCGAGACAATGGACTATAGCCCATGGTCTCGGAGCTATTTTCGTCTTTTTTTCAAATCCTCGTTTTTCATCATTTTTGACCATGGGCTATAGCCCATCTCAGACGGCATACTATAGCACGCCGTTTTTCATCATTTTTGAGGATTTGAAAAAATGACGAAAATCACTCGAAACATTGCACTATAGCCCATGGTCTCGGAGTGATTTTCGTCTTTTTTTCAAATCCTCGTTTTTCATCATTTTTGACCATGGGCTGTAGCCCATCTCAGACGGCATACTATAGCATGCCGTTTTTCATCATTTCTGAGGATTTGAAAAAATGACGAAAATCACTCGAGACAATGGACTATAGCCCATGGTTTCGGAGTGATTTTCGTCTTTTTTTCAAATCCTCGTTTTTCATCATTTTTGTTTATTGGCTATAGCCCATCTCAGACGGCATACTATATATAGCATGCAGTTTTTCATCATTTTTGAGGATTTGAAAAAAAAGGCGAAATAGTTTTTCATCATTTTTGACCATGGGCTGTAGCCCATCTCAGATGGCATACTATAGCATGCCGTTTTTCATCATTTCTGAGGATTTGAAAAAATGACGAAAATCACTCGAGACAATGGACTATAGCCCATGGTTTCGGAGTGATTTTCGTCTTTTTTTCAAATCCTCGTTTTTCATCATTTTTGTTTATTGGCTATAGCCCATCTCAGACGGCATACTATATATAGCATGCAGTTTTTCATCATTTTTGAGGATTTGAAAAAAAAGGCGAAATAGTTTTTCATCATTTTTGACCATGGGCTGTAGCCCATCTCAGATGGCATACTATAGCATGCCGTTTTTCATCATTTCTGAGGATTTGAAAAAATGACGAAAATCACTCGAGACAATGGACTATAGCCCATGGTCTCGGAGCTATTTTCGTCTTTTTTTCAAATCCTCGTTTTTCATCATTTTTGACCATGGGCTATAGCCCATCTCAGACGGCATACTATAGCATGCCGTTTTTCATCATTTTTGAGGATTTGAAAAAATGACGAAAATCACTCGAGACAATGGACTATAGCCCATGGTCTCGGAGCTATTTTCGTCTTTTTTTCAAATCCTCGTTTTTCATCATTTTTGACCATGGGCTATAGCCCATCTCAGACGGCATACTATAGCATGCCGTTTTTCATCATTTTTGAGGATTTGAAAAAATGACGAAAATCACTCGAAACATTGCACTATAGCCCATGGTCTCGGAGTGATTTTCGTCTTTTTTTCAAATCCTCGTTTTTCATCATTTTTGACCATGGGCTGTAGCCCATCTCAGACGGCATACTATAGCATGCCGTTTTTCATCATTTCTGAGGATTTGAAAAAATGACGAAAATCACTCGAGACAATGGACTATAGCCCATGGTTTCGGAGTGATTTTCGTCTTTTTTTCAAATCCTCGTTTTTCATCATTTTTGTTTATTGGCTATAGCCCATCTCAGACGGCATACTATATATAGCATGCAGTTTTTCATCATTTTTCAGGATTTGAAAAAAAAGGCGAAATAGTTTTTCATCATTTTTGACCATGGGCTGTAGCCCATCTCAGATGGCATACTATAGCATGCCGTTTTTCATCATTTCTGAGGATTTGAAAAAATGACGAAAATCACTCGAGACAATGGACTATAGCCCATGGTCTCGGAGCTATTTTCGTCTTTTTTTCAAATCCTCGTTTTTCATCATTTTTGACCATGGGCTATAGCCCATCTCAGACGGCATACTATAGCATGCCGTTTTTCATCATTTTTGAGGATTTGAAAAAATGACGAAAATCACTCGAGACAATGGACTATAGCCCATGGTCTCGGAGCTATTTTCGTCTTTTTTTCAAATCCTCGTTTTTCATCATTTTTGACCATGGGCTATAGCCCATCTCAGACGGCATACTATAGCACGCCGTTTTTCATCATTTTTGAGGATTTGAAAAAATTACGAAAATGACTCGAAACATTGCACTATAGCCCATGGTCTTGGAGTGATTTTCGTCTTTTTTTCAAATCCTCGTTTTTCATCATTTTTGACCATGGGCTGTAGCCCATCTCAGACGGCATACTATAGCATGCCGTTTTTCATCATTTCTGAGGATTTGAAAAAATGACGAAAATCACTCGAGACAATGGACTATAGCCCATGGTTTCGGAGTGATTTTCGTCTTTTTTTCAAATCCTCGTTTTTCATCATTTTTGTTTATTGGCTATAGCCCATCTCAGACGGCATACTATATATAGCATGCAGTTTTTCATCATTTTTGAGGATTTGAAAAAAAAGGCGAAATAGTTTTTCATCATTTTTGACCATGGGCTGTAGCCCATCTCAGATGGCATACTATAGCATGCCGTTTTTCATCATTTCTGAGGATTTGAAAAAATGACGAAAATCACTCGAGACAATGGACTATAGCCCATGGTCTCGGAGCTATTTTCGTCTTTTTTTCAAATCCTCGTTTTTCATCATTTTTGACCATGGGCTATAGCCCATCTCAGACGGCATACTATAGCATGCCGTTTTTCATCATTTTTGAGGATTTGAAAAAATGACGAAAATCACTCGAGACAATGGACTATAGCCCATGGTCTCGGAGCTATTTTCGTCTTTTTTTCAAATCCTCGTTTTTCATCATTTTTGACCATGGGCTATAGCCCATCTCAGACGGCATACTATAGCATGCCGTTTTTCATCATTTTTGAGGATTTGAAAAAATGACGAAAATCACTCGAAACATTGCACTATAGCCCATGGTCTCGGTGTGATTTTCGTCTTTTTTTCAAATCCTCGTTTTTCATCATTTTTGACCATGGGCTGTAGCCCATCTCAGACGGCATACTATAGCATGCCGTTTTTCATCATTTCTGAGGATTTGAAAAAATGACGAAAATCACTCGAAACATTGCACTATAGCCCATGGTCTCGGTGTGATTTTCGTCTTTTTTTCAAATCCTCGTTTTTCATCATTTTTGACCATGGGCTATAGCCCATCTCAGACGGCATACTATATATAGCATGCAGTTTTTCATCATTTTTCAGGATTTGAAAAAAAAGGCGAAATAGTTTTTCATCATTTTTGACCATGGGCTGTAGCCCATCTCAGATGGCATACTATAGCATGCCGTTTTTCATCATTTCTGAGGATTTGAAAAAATGACGAAAATCACTCGAGACAATGGACTATAGCCCATGGTCTCGGAGCTATTTTCGTCTTTTTTTCAAATCCTCGTTTTTCATCATTTTTGACCATGGGCTATAGCCCATCTCAGACGGCATACTATAGCATGCCGTTTTTCATCATTTTTGAGGATTTGAAAAAATGACGAAAATCACTCGAGACAATGGACTATAGCCCATGGTCTCGGAGCTATTTTCGTCTTTTTTTCAAATCCTCGTTTTTCATCATTTTTGACCATGGGCTATAGCCCATCTCAGACGGCATACTATAGCACGCCGTTTTTCATCATTTTTGAGGATTTGAAAAAATTACGAAAATGACTCGAAACATTGCACTATAGCCCATGGTCTTGGAGTGATTTTCGTCTTTTTTTCAAATCCTCGTTTTTCATCATTTTTGACCATGGGCTGTAGCCCATCTCAGACGGCATACTATAGCATGCCGTTTTTCATCATTTCTGAGGATTTGAAAAAATGACGAAAATCACTCGAGACAATGGACTATAGCCCATGGTTTCGGAGTGATTTTCGTCTTTTTTTCAAATCCTCGTTTTTCATCATTTTTGTTTATTGGCTATAGCCCATCTCAGACGGCATACTATATATAGCATGCAGTTTTTCATCATTTTTGAGGATTTGAAAAAAAAGGCGAAATAGTTTTTCATCATTTTTGACCATGGGCTGTAGCCCATCTCAGATGGCATACTATAGCATGCCGTTTTTCATCATTTCTGAGGATTTGAAAAAATGACGAAAATCACTCGAGACAATGGACTATAGCCCATGGTCTCGGAGCTATTTTCGTCTTTTTTTCAAATCCTCGTTTTTCATCATTTTTGACCATGGGCTATAGCCCATCTCAGACGGCATACTATAGCATGCCGTTTTTCATCATTTTTGAGGATTTGAAAAAATGACGAAAATCACTCGAGACAATGGACTATAGCCCATGGTCTCGGAGCTATTTTCGTCTTTTTTTCAAATCCTCGTTTTTCATCATTTTTGACCATGGGCTATAGCCCATCTCAGACGGCATACTATAGCATGCCGTTTTTCATCATTTTTGAGGATTTGAAAAAATGACGAAAATCACTCGAAACATTGCACTATAGCCCATGGTCTCGGTGTGATTTTCGTCTTTTTTTCAAATCCTCGTTTTTCATCATTTTTGACCATGGGCTGTAGCCCATCTCAGACGGCATACTATAGCATGCCGTTTTTCATCATTTCTGAGGATTTGAAAAAATGACGAAAATCACTCGAAACATTGCACTATAGCCCATGGTCTCGGTGTGATTTTCGTCTTTTTTTCAAATCCTCGTTTTTCATCATTTTTGACCATGGGCTATAGCCCATCTCAGACGGCATACTATATATAGCATGCAGTTTTTCATCATTTTTCAGGATTTGAAAAAAAAGGCGAAATAGTTTTTCATCATTTTTGACCATGGGCTGTAGCCCATCTCAGATGGCATACTATAGCATGCCGTTTTTCATCATTTCTGAGGATTTGAAAAAATGACGAAAATCACTCGAGACAATGGACTATAGCCCATGGTCTCGGAGCTATTTTCGTCTTTTTTTCAAATCCTCGTTTTTCATCATTTTTGACCATGGGCTATAGCCCATCTCAGACGGCATACTATAGCATGCCGTTTTTCATCATTTTTGAGGATTTGAAAAAATGACGAAAATCACTCGAGACAATGGACTATAGCCCATGGTCTCGGAGCTATTTTCGTCTTTTTTTCAAATCCTCGTTTTTCATCATTTTTGACCATGGGCTATAGCCCATCTCAGACGGCATACTATAGCATGCCGTTTTTCATCATTTTTGAGGATTTGAAAAAATGACGAAAATCACTCGAAACATTGCACTATAGCCCATGGTCTCGGTGTGATTTTCGTCTTTTTTTCAAATCCTCGTTTTTCATCATTTTTGACCATGGGCTGTAGCCCATCTCAGACGGCATACTATAGCATGCCGTTTTTCATCATTTCTGAGGATTTGAAAAAATGACGAAAATCACTCGAAACATTGCACTATAGCCCATGGTCTCGGTGTGATTTTCGTCTTTTTTTCAAATCCTCGTTTTTCATCATTTTTGACCATGGGCTATAGCCCATCTCAGACGGCATACTATATATAGCATGCAGTTTTTCATCATTTTTCAGGATTTGAAAAAAAAGGCGAAATAGTTTTTCATCATTTTTGACCATGGGCTGTAGCCCATCTCAGATGGCATACTATAGCATGCCGTTTTTCATCATTTCTGAGGATTTGAAAAAATGACGAAAATCACTCGAGACAATGGACTATAGCCCATGGTCTCGGAGCTATTTTCGTCTTTTTTTCAAATCCTCGTTTTTCATCATTTTTGACCATGGGCTATAGCCCATCTCAGACGGCATACTATAGCATGCCGTTTTTCATCATTTTTGAGGATTTGAAAAAATGACGAAAATCACTCGAGACAATGGACTATAGCCCATGGTCTCGGAGCTATTTTCGTCTTTTTTTCAAATCCTCGTTTTTCATCATTTTTGACCATGGGCTATAGCCCATCTCAGACGGCATACTATAGCACGCCGTTTTTCATCATTTTTGAGGATTTGAAAAAATTACGAAAATGACTCGAAACATTGCACTATAGCCCATGGTCTTGGAGTGATTTTCGTCTTTTTTTCAAATCCTCGTTTTTCATCATTTTTGACCATGGGCTGTAGCCCATCTCAGACGGCATACTATAGCATGCCGTTTTTCATCATTTCTGAGGATTTGAAAAAATGACGAAAATCACTCGAGACAATGGACTATAGCCCATGGTTTCGGAGTGATTTTCGTCTTTTTTTCAAATCCTCGTTTTTCATCATTTTTGTTTATTGGCTATAGCCCATCTCAGACGGCATACTATATATAGCATGCAGTTTTTCATCATTTTTGAGGATTTGAAAAAAAAGGCGAAATAGTTTTTCATCATTTTTGACCATGGGCTGTAGCCCATCTCAGATGGCATACTATAGCATGCCGTTTTTCATCATTTCTGAGGATTTGAAAAAATGACGAAAATCACTCGAGACAATGGACTATAGCCCATGGTCTCGGAGCTATTTTCGTCTTTTTTTCAAATCCTCGTTTTTCATCATTTTTGACCATGGGCTATAGCCCATCTCAGACGGCATACTATAGCATGCCGTTTTTCATCATTTTTGAGGATTTGAAAAAATGACGAAAATCACTCGAGACAATGGACTATAGCCCATGGTCTCGGAGCTATTTTCGTCTTTTTTTCAAATCCTCGTTTTTCATCATTTTTGACCATGGGCTATAGCCCATCTCAGACGGCATACTATAGCATGCCGTTTTTCATCATTTTTGAGGATTTGAAAAAATGACGAAAATCACTCGAAACATTGCACTATAGCCCATGGTCTCGGTGTGATTTTCGTCTTTTTTTCAAATCCTCGTTTTTCATCATTTTTGACCATGGGCTGTAGCCCATCTCAGACGGCATACTATAGCATGCCGTTTTTCATCATTTCTGAGGATTTGAAAAAATGACGAAAATCACTCGAAACATTGCACTATAGCCCATGGTCTCGGTGTGATTTTCGTCTTTTTTTCAAATCCTCGTTTTTCATCATTTTTGACCATGGGCTATAGCCCATCTCAGACGGCATACTATATATAGCATGCAGTTTTTCATCATTTTTCAGGATTTGAAAAAAAAGGCGAAATAGTTTTTCATCATTTTTGACCATGGGCTGTAGCCCATCTCAGATGGCATACTATAGCATGCCGTTTTTCATCATTTCTGAGGATTTGAAAAAATGACGAAAATCACTCGAGACAATGGACTATAGCCCATGGTCTCGGAGCTATTTTCGTCTTTTTTTCAAATCCTCGTTTTTCATCATTTTTGACCATGGGCTATAGCCCATCTCAGACGGCATACTATAGCATGCCGTTTTTCATCATTTTTGAGGATTTGAAAAAATGACGAAAATCACTCGAGACAATGGACTATAGCCCATGGTCTCGGAGCTATTTTCGTCTTTTTTTCAAATCCTCGTTTTTCATCATTTTTGACCATGGGCTATAGCCCATCTCAGACGGCATACTATAGCACGCCGTTTTTCATCATTTTTGAGGATTTGAAAAAATTACGAAAATGACTCGAAACATTGCACTATAGCCCATGGTCTTGGAGTGATTTTCGTCTTTTTTTCAAATCCTCGTTTTTCATCATTTTTGACCATGGGCTGTAGCCCATCTCAGACGGCATACTATAGCATGCCGTTTTTCATCATTTCTGAGGATTTGAAAAAATGACGAAAATCACTCGAGACAATGGACTATAGCCCATGGTTTCGGAGTGATTTTCGTCTTTTTTTCAAATCCTCGTTTTTCATCATTTTTGTTTATTGGCTATAGCCCATCTCAGACGGCATACTATATATAGCATGCAGTTTTTCATCATTTTTGAGGATTTGAAAAAAAAGGCGAAATAGTTTTTCATCATTTTTGACCATGGGCTGTAGCCCATCTCAGATGGCATACTATAGCATGCCGTTTTTCATCATTTCTGAGGATTTGAAAAAATGACGAAAATCACTCGAGACAATGGACTATAGCCCATGGTCTCGGAGCTATTTTCGTCTTTTTTTCAAATCCTCGTTTTTCATCATTTTTGACCATGGGCTATAGCCCATCTCAGACGGCATACTATAGCATGCCGTTTTTCATCATTTTTGAGGATTTGAAAAAATGACGAAAATCACTCGAGACAATGGACTATAGCCCATGGTCTCGGAGCTATTTTCGTCTTTTTTTCAAATCCTCGTTTTTCATCATTTTTGACCATGGGCTATAGCCCATCTCAGACGGCATACTATAGCATGCCGTTTTTCATCATTTTTGAGGATTTGAAAAAATGACGAAAATCACTCGAAACATTGCACTATAGCCCATGGTCTCGGTGTGATTTTCGTCTTTTTTTCAAATCCTCGTTTTTCATCATTTTTGACCATGGGCTGTAGCCCATCTCAGACGGCATACTATAGCATGCCGTTTTTCATCATTTCTGAGGATTTGAAAAAATGACGAAAATCACTCGAGACAATGGACTATAGCCCATGGTTTCGGAGTGATTTTCGTCTTTTTTTCAAATCCTCGTTTTTCATCATTTTTGTTTATTGGCTATAGCCCATCTCAGACGGCATACTATATATAGCATGCAGTTTTTCATCATTTTTGAGGATTTGAAAAAAAAGGCGAAATAGTTTTTCATCATTTTTGACCATGGGCTGTAGCCCATCTCAGATGGCATACTATAGCATGCCGTTTTTCATCATTTCTGAGGATTTGAAAAAATGACGAAAATCACTCGAGACAATGGACTATAGCCCATGGTCTCGGAGCTATTTTCGTCTTTTTTTCAAATCCTCGTTTTTCATCATTTTTGACCATGGGCTATAGCCCATCTCAGACGGCATACTATAGCATGCCGTTTTTCATCATTTTTGAGGATTTGAAAAAATGACGAAAATCACTCGAGACAATGGACTATAGCCCATGGTCTCGGAGCTATTTTCGTCTTTTTTTCAAATCCTCGTTTTTCATCATTTGTGACCATGGGCTATAGCCCATCTCAGACGGCATACTATAGCACGCCGTTTTTCATCATTTCTGAGGATTTGAAAAAATGACGAAAATCACTCGAGACAATGGACTATAGCCCATGGTCTCGGAGCTATTTTCGTCTTTTTTTCAAATCCTCGTTTTTCATCATTTTTGACCATGGGCTTTAGCCCATCTCAGACGGCATACTATAGCATGCCGTTTTTCATCATTTTTGAGGATTTGAAAAAATGACGAAAATCACTCGAGACAATGGACTAGCCTATAGCCCATGGTCTCGGAGCTATTTTCGTCTTTTTTTCAAATCCTCGTTTTTCATCATTTTTGACCATGGGCTATAGCCCATCTCAGACGGCATACTATAGCACGCCGTTTTTCATCATTTTTGAGGATTTGAAAAAATGACGAAAATCACTCTAAACATTGCACTATAGCCCATGGTCTCGGAGTGATTTTCGTCTTTTTTTCAAATCCTCGTTTTTCATCATTTTTGACCATGGGCTATAGCCCATCTCAGACGGCATACTATAGCACGCCGTTTTTCATCATTTTTGAGGATTTGAAAAAATGACGAAAATCACTCGAAACATTGCACTATAGCCCATGGTCTCGGAGTGATTTTCGTCTTTTTTTCAAATCCTCGTTTTTCATCATTTTTGACCATGGGCTGTAGCCCATCTCAGACGGCATACTATAGCATGCCGTTTTTCATCATTTCTGAGGATTTGAAAAAATGACGAAAATCACTCGAGACAATGGACTATAGCCCATGGTTTCGGAGTGATTTTCGTATTTTTTTCAAATCCTCGTTTTTCATCATTTTTGTTTATTGGCTATAGCCCATCTCAGACGGCATACTATATATAGCATGCAGTTTTTCATCATTTTTGAGGATTTGAAAAAAAAGGCGAAATAGTTTTTCATCTTTTTTGACCATGGGCTGTAGCCCATCTCAGATGGCATACTATAGCATGCCGTTTTTCATCATTTCTGAGGATTTGAAAAAATGACGAAAATCACTCGAGACAATGGACTATAGCCCATGGTTTCGGAGTGATTTTCGTCTTTTTTTCAAATCCTCGTTTTTCATCATTTTTGTTTATTGGCTATAGCCCATCTCAGACGGCATACTATATATAGCATGCAGTTTTTCATCATTTTTGAGGATTTGAAAAAAAAGGCGAAATAGTTTTTCATCATTTTTGACCATGGGCTGTAGCCCATCTCAGACGGCATACTATAGCACGCCATTTTTCATCATTTTTGAGGATTTGAAAAAATGACGAAAATCACTCGAGACAATGGACTATAGCCCATGGTCTCTGAGCTATTTTCATCTTTTTTTCAAATCCTCGTTTTTCTTCATTTTTGACCATGGGCTATAGCCCATCTCAGACGGCATACTATAGCATGCCGTTTTTCATCATTTTTGAGGATTTGAAAAAATGACGAAAATCACTCGAGACAATGGACTATAGCCCATGGTCTCGGAGCTATTTTCGTCTTTTTTTCAAATCCTCGTTTTTCATCATTTTTGACCATGGGCTATAGCCCATCTCAGACGGCATACTATAGCACGCCGTTTTTCATCATTTTTGAGGATTTAGAAAAAAGACGAAAATCACTCGAGACAATGGACTATAGCCCATGGTCTTGGAGTTATTTTCGTCTTTTTTTCAAATGCTCGTTTTTCATCATTTTTGACCATGGGCTGTAGCCCATCTCAGACGGCATACTATATATAGCATGCCGTTTTTCATCATTTTTGAGGATTTGAAAAAGACGAAAATCACTCGAGACAATGGAATATAGCCCATGGTCTCGGAGCTATTTGTCTTTTTTTCAAATCCTCGTTTTTCATCATTTTTGTTTATTGGCTATAGCCCATCTCAGACGGCATACTATATATAGCATGCCGTTTTTCATCATTTTTGAGGATTTGAAAAAAAAGGCGAAATAGTTTTTCATCATTTTTGACCATGGGCTGTAGCCCATCTCAGACGGCATACTATAGCACGCCGTTTTTCATCATTTTTGAGGATTTGAAAAAATGACGAAAATCACTCGAAACATTGGACTATAGCCCATGGTCTCGGAGCTATTTTCGTCTTTTTTTCAAATCCTCGTTTTTCATCATTTTTGTTTATTGGCTATAGCCCATCTCAGACGGCATACTATAGCATGCCGTTTTTCATCATTTTTGAGGATTTGAAAAAATGACGAAAATCACTCGAGACAATGGACTATAGCCCATGGTCTCGGAGCTATTTTCGTCTTTTTTTCAAATCCTCGTTTTTCATCATTTTTGACCATGGGCTATAGCCCATCTCAGACGGCATACTATAGCATGCCGTTTTTCATCATTTCTGAGGATTTGAAAAAATGATGAAAATCACTCGAGACAATGGACTATAGCCCATGGTCTCGGAGCTATTTTCGTCTTTTTTTCAAATCCTCGTTTTTCATCATTTTTGACCATGGGCTATAGCCCATCTCAGACGGCATACTATAGCATGCCGTTTTTCATCATTTTTGAGGATTTGAAAAAATGACGAAAATCACTCGAGACAATGGACTATAGCCCATGGTCTCGGAGCTATTTTCGTCTTTTTTTCAAATCCTCGTTTTTCATCATTTTTGACCATGGGCTATAGCCCATCTCAGACGGCTAGCACGCCGTTTTTCATCATTTCTGAGGATTTGAAAAAATGACGAAAATCACTCGAGACAATGGACTATAGCCCATGGTCTCGGAGCTATTTTCGTCTTTTTTTCAAATCCTCGTTTTTCATCATTTTTGACCATGGGCTATAGCCCATCTCAGACGGCATACTATAGCATGCCGTTTTTCATCATTTTTGAGGATTTGAAAAAATGACGAAAATCACTCGAGACAATGGACTATAGCCCATGGTCTCGGAGCTATTTTCGTCTTTTTTTCAAATCCTCGTTTTTCATCATTTTTGACCATGGGCTATAGCCCATCTCAGACGGCATACTATAGCACGCCGTTTTTCATCATTTTTGAGGATTTGAAAAAATGACGAAAATCACTCTAAACATTGCACTATAGCCCATGGTCTCGGAGTGATTTTCGTCTTTTTTTCAAATCCTCGTTTTTCATCATTTTTGACCATGGGCTATAGCCCATCTCAGACGGCATACTATAGCACGCCGTTTTTCATCATTTTTGAGGATTTGAAAAAATGACGAAAATCACTCGAAACATTGCACTATAGCCCATGGTCTCGGAGTGATTTTCGTCTTTTTTTCAAATCCTCGTTTTTCATCATTTTTGACCATGGGCTGTAGCCCATCTCAGACGGCATACTATAGCATGCCGTTTTTCATCATTTCTGAGGATTTGAAAAAATGACGAAAATCACTCGAGACAATGGACTATAGCCCATGGTTTCGGAGTGATTTTCGTCTTTTTTTCAAATCCTCGTTTTTCATCATTTTTGTTTATTGGCTATAGCCCATCTCAGACGGCATACTATATATAGCATGCAGTTTTTCATCATTTTTGAGGATTTGAAAAAAAAGGCGAAATAGTTTTTCATCATTTTTGACCATGGGCTGTAGCCCATCTCAGATGGCATACTATAGCATGCCGTTTTTCATCATTTCTGAGGATTTGAAAAAATGACGAAAATCACTCGAGACAATGGACTATAGCCCGCTGAGCTATTTTCATCTTTTTTTCAAATCCTCGTTTTTCATCATTTTTGACCATGGGCTATAGCCCATCTCAGACGGCATACTATAGCATGCCGTTTTTCATCATTTCTGAGGATTTGAAAAAATGACGAAAATCACTCGAGACAATAAACTATAGCCCATGGTTTCGGAGTGATTTTCGTCTTTTTTTCAAATCCTCGTTTTTCATAATTTTTGTTTATTGGCTATAGCCCATCTCAGACGGCATACTATATATAGCATGCAGTTTTTCATCATTTTTGAGGATTTGAAAAAAAAAGGCGAAATAGTTTTTCATCATTTTTGACCATGGGCTGTAGCCCATCTCAGACGGCATACTATAGCACGCCGTTTTTCATCATTTTTGAGGATTTGAAAAAATGACGAAAATCACTCGAGACAATGGACTATAGCCCATGGTCTCTGAGCTATTTTCATCTTTTTTTCAAATCCTCGTTTTTCATCATTTTTGACCATGGGCTATAGCCCATCTCAGACGGCATACTATAGCATGCCGTTTTTCATCATTTTTGAGGATTTGAAAAAATGACGAAAATCACTCGAGACAATGGACTATAGCCCATGGTCTCGGAGCTATTTTCGTCTTTTTTTCAAATCCTCGTTTTTCATCATTTTTGACCATGGGCTATAGCCCATCTCAGACGGCATACTATAGCACGCCGTTTTTCATCATTTTTGAGGATTTGAAAAAATGACGAAAATCACTCGAAACAATGGACTATAGCCCATGGTCTCGGAGCTATTTTCGTCTTTTTTTCAAATCCTCGTTTTTCATCATTTTTGACCATTGGCTATAGCCCATCTCAGACGGCATACTATAGCACGCCGTTTTTCATCATTTTTGAGGATTTAGAAAAAAGACGAAAATCACTCGAGACAATGGACTATAGCCCATGGTCTTGGAGTTATTTTCGTCTTTTTTTCAAATGCTCGTTTTTCATCATTTTTGACCATGGGCTGTAGCCCATCTCAGACGGCATACTATATATAGCATGCCGTTTTTCATCATTTTTGAGGATTTGAAAAAAAGACGAAAATCACTCGAGACAATGGAATATAGCCCATGGTCTCGGAGCTATTTGTCTTTTTTTCAAATCCTCGTTTTTCATCATTTTTGACCATGGGCTATAGCCCATCTCAGACGGCATACTATAGCACGCCGTTTTTCATCATTTTTGAGCATTTGAAAAAATGACGAAAATCACTCGAGACAATGGACTATAGCCCATGGTCTCGGAGTGATTTTCGTCTTTTTTTCAAATCCTCGTTTTTCATCATTTTTGACCATGGCCTGTAGCCCATCTCAGACGGCATACTATAGCATGCCTTTTTTCATCATTTCTGAGGATTTGAAAAAATTACGAAAATCACTCGAGACAATGGACTATAGCCCATGGTTTCGGAGTGATTTTCGTCTTTTTTTCAAATCCTCGTTTTTCATAATTTTTGTTTATTGGCTATAGCCCATCTCAGACGGCATACTATATATAGCATGCAGTTTTTCATCATTTTTGAGGATTTGAAAAAAAAGGCGAAATAGTTTTTCATCATTTTTGACCATGGGCTGTAGCCCATCTCAGACGGCATACTATAGCACGCCATTTTTCATCATTTTTGAGGATTTGAAAAAATGACGAAAATCACTCGAGACAATGGACTATAGCCCATGGTCTCTGAGCTATTTTCATCTTTTTTTCAAATCCTCGTTTTTCATCATTTTTGACCATGGGCTATAGCCCATCTCAGACGGCATACTATAGCATGCCGTTTTTCATCATTTTTGAGGATTTGAAAAAATGACGAAAATCACTCGAGACAATGGACTATAGCCCATGGTCTCGGAGCTATTTTCGTCTTTTTTTCAAATCCTCGTTTTTCATCATTTTTGACCATGGGCTATAGCCCATCTCAGACGGCATACTATAGCACGCCGTTTTTCATCATTTTTGAGGATTTAGAAAAAAGACGAAAATCACTCGAGACAATGGACTATAGCCCATGGTCTTGGAGTTATTTTCGTCTTTTTTTCAAATGCTCGTTTTTCATCATTTTTGACCATGGGCTGTAGCCCATCTCAGACGGCATACTATATATAGCATGCCGTTTTTCATCATTTTTGAGGATTTGAAAAAGACGAAAATCACTCGAGACAATGGAATATAGCCCATGGTCTCGGAGCTATTTGTCTTTTTTTCAAATCCTCGTTTTTCATCATTTTTGTTTATTGGCTATAGCCCATCTCAGACGGCATACTATATATAGCATGCCGTTTTTCATCATTTTTGAGGATTTGAAAAAAAAGGCGAAATAGTTTTTCATCATTTTTGACCATGGGCTGTAGCCCATCTCAGACGGCATACTATAGCACGCCGTTTTTCATCATTTTTGAGGATTTGAAAAAATGACGAAAATCACTCGAAACATTGGACTATAGCCCATGGTCTCGGAGCTATTTTCGTCTTTTTTTCAAATCCTCGTTTTTCATCATTTTTGACCATGGGCTATAGCCCATCTCAGACGGCATACTATAGCACGCCGTTTTTCATCATTTTTGAGGATTTGAAAAAATGACGAAAATCACTCGAAACATTGCACTATAGCCCATGGTCTCGGAGTGATTTTCGTCTTTTTTTCAAATCCTCGTTTTTCATCATTTTTGACCATGGGCTGTAGCCCATCTCAGACGGCATACTATAGCATGCCGTTTTTCATCATTTCTGAGGATTTGAAAAAATGACGAAAATCACTCGAGACAATGGACTATAGCCCATGGTTTCGGAGTGATTTTCGTCTTTTTTTCAAATCCTCGTTTTTCATCATTTTTGTTTATTGGCTATAGCCCATCTCAGACGGCATACTATATATAGCATGCAGTTTTTCATCATTTTTGAGGATTTGAAAAAAAAGGCGAAATAGTTTTTCATCATTTTTGACCATGGGCTGTAGCCCATCTCAGATGGCATACTATAGCATGCCGTTTTTCATCATTTCTGAGGATTTGAAAAAATGACGAAAATCACTCGAGACAATGGACTATAGCCCGCTGAGCTATTTTCATCTTTTTTTCAAATCCTCGTTTTTCATCATTTTTGACCATGGGCTATAGCCCATCTCAGACGGCATACTATAGCATGCCGTTTTTCATCATTTCTGAGGATTTGAAAAAAAGACGAAAATCACTCGAGACAATAAACTATAGCCCATGGTTTCGGAGTGATTTTCGTCTTTTTTTCAAATCCTCGTTTTTCATAATTTTTGTTTATTGGCTATAGCCCATCTCAGACGGCATACTATATATAGCATGCAGTTTTTCATCATTTTTGAGGATTTGAAAAAAAAAGGCGAAATAGTTTTTCATCATTTTTGACCATGGGCTGTAGCCCATCTCAGACGGCATACTATAGCACGCCGTTTTTCATCATTTTTGAGGATTTGAAAAAATGACGAAAATCACTCGAGACAATGGACTATAGCCCATGGTCTCTGAGCTATTTTCATCTTTTTTTCAAATCCTCGTTTTTCATCATTTTTGACCATGGGCTATAGCCCATCTCAGACGGCATACTATAGCATGCCGTTTTTCATCATTTTTGAGGATTTGAAAAAATGACGAAAATCACTCGAGACAATGGACTATAGCCCATGGTCTCGGAGCTATTTTCGTCTTTTTTTCAAATCCTCGTTTTTCATCATTTTTGACCATGGGCTATAGCCCATCTCAGACGGCATACTATAGCACGCCGTTTTTCATCATTTTTGAGGATTTGAAAAAATGACGAAAATCACTCGAAACAATGGACTATAGCCCATGGTCTCGGAGCTATTTTCGTCTTTTTTTCAAATCCTCGTTTTTCATCATTTTTGACCATTGGCTATAGCCCATCTCAGACGGCATACTATAGCACGCCGTTTTTCATCATTTTTGAGGATTTAGAAAAAAGACGAAAATCACTCGAGACAATGGACTATAGCCCATGGTCTTGGAGTTATTTTCGTCTTTTTTTCAAATGCTCGTTTTTCATCATTTTTGACCATGGGCTGTAGCCCATCTCAGACGGCATACTATATATAGCATGCCGTTTTTCATCATTTTTGAGGATTTGAAAAAAAGACGAAAATCACTCGAGACAATGGAATATAGCCCATGGTCTCGGAGCTATTTGTCTTTTTTTCAAATCCTCGTTTTTCATCATTTTTGACCATGGGCTATAGCCCATCTCAGACGGCATACTATAGCACGCCGTTTTTCATCATTTTTGAGCATTTGAAAAAATGACGAAAATCACTCGAGACAATGGACTATAGCCCATGGTCTCGGAGTGATTTTCGTCTTTTTTTCAAATCCTCGTTTTTCATCATTTTTGACCATGGCCTGTAGCCCATCTCAGACGGCATACTATAGCATGCCTTTTTTCATCATTTCTGAGGATTTGAAAAAATGACGAAAATCACTCGAGACAATGGACTATAGCCCATGGTTTCGGAGTGATTTTCGTCTTTTTTTCAAATCCTCGTTTTTCATAATTTTTGTTTATTGGCTATAGCCCATCTCAGACGGCATACTATATATAGCATGCAGTTTTTCATCATTTTTGAGGATTTGAAAAAAAAGGCGAAATAGTTTTTCATCATTTTTGACCATGGGCTGTAGCCCATCTCAGACGGCATACTATAGCACGCCATTTTTCATCATTTTTGAGGATTTGAAAAAATGACGAAAATCACTCGAGACAATGGACTATAGCCCATGGTCTCTGAGCTATTTTCATCTTTTTTTCAAATCCTCGTTTTTCATCATTTTTGACCATGGGCTATAGCCCATCTCAGACGGCATACTATAGCATGCCGTTTTTCATCATTTTTGAGGATTTGAAAAAATGACGAAAATCACTCGAGACAATGGACTATAGCCCATGGTCTCGGAGCTATTTTCGTCTTTTTTTCAAATCCTCGTTTTTCATCATTTTTGACCATGGGCTATAGCCCATCTCAGACGGCATACTATAGCACGCCGTTTTTCATCATTTTTGAGGATTTAGAAAAAAGACGAAAATCACTCGAGACAATGGACTATAGCCCATGGTCTTGGAGTTATTTTCGTCTTTTTTTCAAATGCTCGTTTTTCATCATTTTTGACCATGGGCTGTAGCCCATCTCAGACGGCATACTATATATAGCATGCCGTTTTTCATCATTTTTGAGGATTTGAAAAAGACGAAAATCACTCGAGACAATGGAATATAGCCCATGGTCTCGGAGCTATTTGTCTTTTTTTCAAATCCTCGTTTTTCATCATTTTTGTTTATTGGCTATAGCCCATCTCAGACGGCATACTATATATAGCATGCCGTTTTTCATCATTTTTGAGGATTTGAAAAAAAAGGCGAAATAGTTTTTCATCATTTTTGACCATGGGCTGTAGCCCATCTCAGACGGCATACTATAGCACGCCGTTTTTCATCATTTTTGAGGATTTGAAAAAATGACGAAAATCACTCGAAACATTGGACTATAGCCCATGGTCTCGGAGCTATTTTCGTCTTTTTTTCAAATCCTCGTTTTTCATCATTTTTGTTTATTGGCTATAGCCCATCTCAGACGGCATACTATAGCATGCCGTTTTTCATCATTTTTGAGGATTTGAAAAAATGACGAAAATCACTCGAGACAATGGACTATAGCCCATGGTCTCGGAGCTATTTTCGTCTTTTTTTCAAATCCTCGTTTTTCATCATTTTTGACCATGGGCTATAGCCCATCTCAGACGGCATACTATAGCATGCCGTTTTTCATCATTTCTGAGGATTTGAAAAAATGATGAAAATCACTCGAGACAATGGACTATAGCCCATGGTCTCGGAGCTATTTTCGTCTTTTTTTCAAATCCTCGTTTTTCATCATTTTTGACCATGGGCTATAGCCCATCTCAGACGGCATACTATAGCATGCCGTTTTTCATCATTTTTGAGGATTTGAAAAAATGACGAAAATCACTCGAGACAATGGACTATAGCCCATGGTCTCGGAGCTATTTTCGTCTTTTTTTCAAATCCTCGTTTTTCATCATTTTTGACCATGGGCTATAGCCCATCTCAGACGGCTAGCACGCCGTTTTTCATCATTTCTGAGGATTTGAAAAAATGACGAAAATCACTCGAGACAATGGACTATAGCCCATGGTCTCGGAGCTATTTTCGTCTTTTTTTCAAATCCTCGTTTTTCATCATTTTTGACCATGGGCTATAGCCCATCTCAGACGGCATACTATAGCATGCCGTTTTTCATCATTTTTGAGGATTTGAAAAAATGACGAAAATCACTCGAGACAATGGACTATAGCCCATGGTCTCGGAGCTATTTTCGTCTTTTTTTCAAATCCTCGTTTTTCATCATTTTTGACCATGGGCTATAGCCCATCTCAGACGGCATACTATAGCACGCCGTTTTTCATCATTTTTGAGGATTTGAAAAAAAGACGAAAATCACTCGAGACAATGGAATATAGCCCATGGTCTCGGAGCTATTTGTCTTTTTTTCAAATCCTCGTTTTTCATCATTTTTGACCATGGGCTATAGCCCATCTCAGACGGCATACTATAGCACGCCGTTTTTCATCATTTTTGAGCATTTGAAAAAATGACGAAAATCACTCGAGACAATGGACTATAGCCCATGGTCTCGGAGTGATTTTCGTCTTTTTTTCAAATCCTCGTTTTTCATCATTTTTGACCATGGGCTGTAGCCCATCTCAGACGGCATACTATAGCATGCCTTTTTTCATCATTTCTGAGGATTTGAAAAAATGACGAAAATCACTCGAGACAATGGACTATAGCCCATGGTCTCGGAGTGATTTTCGTCTTTTTTTTAAATCCTCGTTTTTCATCATTTTTGACCATGAGCTATAGCCCATCTCAGACGGCATACTATAGCATGCCGTTTTTCATAATTTTTGAGGATTTGAAAAAATGACGAAAATCACTCGAGACAATGGACTATAGCCCATGGTCTCTGAGCTATTTTTTTCTTTTTTTCAAATCCTCGTTTTTCATCATTTTTGACCATGGGCTGTAGCCCATCTCAGACGGCATACTATATATAGCATGCAGTTTTTCATCATTTTTGAGGATTTGAAAAAAAAGGCGAAATAGTTTTTCATCATTTTTGACCATGGGCTGTAGCCCATCTCAGATGGCATACTATAGCATGCCGTTTTTCATCATTTCTGAGGATTTGAAAAAATGACGAAAATCACTCGAGACAATGGACTATAGCCCATGGTCTCGGAGCTATTTTCGTCTTTTTTTCAAATCCTCGTTTTTCATCATTTTTGACCATGGGCTATAGCCCATCTCAGACGGCATACTATAGCATGCCGTTTTTCATCATTTTTGAGGATTTGAAAAAATGACGAAAATCACTCGAGACAATGGACTATAGCCCATGGTCTCGGAGCTATTTTCGTCTTTTTTTCAAATCCTCGTTTTTCATCATTTTTGACCATGGGCTATAGCCCATCTCAGACGGCATACTATAGCATGCCGTTTTTCATCATTTTTGAGGATTTGAAAAAATGACGAAAATCACTCGAAACATTGCACTATAGCCCATGGTCTCGGAGTGATTTTCGTCTTTTTTTCAAATCCTCGTTTTTCATCATTTTTGACCATGGGCTGTAGCCCATCTCAGACGGCATACTATAGCATGCCGTTTTTCATCATTTCTGAGGATTTGAAAAAATGACGAAAATCACTCGAGACAATGGACTATAGCCCATGGTTTCGGAGTGATTTTCGTCTTTTTTTCAAATCCTCGTTTTTCATCATTTTTGTTTATTGGCTATAGCCCATCTCAGACGGCATACTATATATAGCATGCAGTTTTTCATCATTTTTGAGGATTTGAAAAAAAAGGCGAAATAGTTTTTCATCATTTTTGACCATGGGCTGTAGCCCATCTCAGATGGCATACTATAGCATGCCGTTTTTCATCATTTCTGAGGATTTGAAAAAATGACGAAAATCACTCGAGACAATGGACTATAGCCCATGGTCTCGGAGCTATTTTCGTCTTTTTTTCAAATCCTCGTTTTTCATCATTTTTGACCATGGGCTATAGCCCATCTCAGACGGCATACTATAGCACGCCGTTTTTCATCATTTTTGAGGATTTGAAAAAATGACGAAAATCACTCGAAACATTGCACTATAGCCCATGGTCTCGGAGTGATTTTCGTCTTTTTTTCAAATCCTCGTTTTTCATCATTTTTGACCATGGGCTGTAGCCCATCTCAGACGGCATACTATAGCATGCCGTTTTTCATCATTTCTGAGGATTTGAAAAAATGACGAAAATCACTCGAGACAATGGACTATAGCCCATGGTTTCGGAGTGATTTTCGTCTTTTTTTCAAATCCTCGTTTTTCATCATTTTTGTTTATTGGCTATAGCCCATCTCAGACGGCATACTATATATAGCATGCAGTTTTTCATCATTTTTCAGGATTTGAAAAAAAAGGCGAAATAGTTTTTCATCATTTTTGACCATGGGCTGTAGCCCATCTCAGATGGCATACTATAGCATGCCGTTTTTCATCATTTCTGAGGATTTGAAAAAATGACGAAAATCACTCGAGACAATGGACTATAGCCCATGGTCTCGGAGCTATTTTCGTCTTTTTTTCAAATCCTCGTTTTTCATCATTTTTGACCATGGGCTATAGCCCATCTCAGACGGCATACTATAGCATGCCGTTTTTCATCATTTTTGAGGATTTGAAAAAATGACGAAAATCACTCGAGACAATGGACTATAGCCCATGGTCTCGGAGCTATTTTCGTCTTTTTTTCAAATCCTCGTTTTTCATCATTTTTGACCATGGGCTATAGCCCATCTCAGACGGCATACTATAGCACGCCGTTTTTCATCATTTTTGAGGATTTGAAAAAATGACGAAAATCCCTCGAGACAATGGACTATAGCCCATGGTCTCGGAGCTATTTTCGTCTTTTTTTCAAATCCTCGTTTTTCATCATTTTTGACCATGGGCTATAGCCCATCTCAGACGGCATACTATAGCACGCCGTTTTTCATCATTTTTGAGGATTTGAAAAAATGACGAAAATCACTCGAAACATTGCACTATAGCCCATGGTCTCGGAGTGATTTTCGTCTTTTTTTCAAATCCTCGTTTTTCATCATTTTTGACCATGGGCTGTAGCCCATCTCAGACGGCATACTATAGCATGCCGTTTTTCATCATTTCTGAGGATTTGAAAAAATGACGAAAATCACTCGAGACAATGGACTATAGCCCATGGTTTCGGAGTGATTTTCGTCTTTTTTTCAAATCCTCGTTTTTCATCATTTTTGTTTATTGGCTATAGCCCATCTCAGACGGCATACTATATATAGCATGCAGTTTTTCATCATTTTTCAGGATTTGAAAAAAAAGGCGAAATAGTTTTTCATCATTTTTGACCATGGGCTGTAGCCCATCTCAGATGGCATACTATAGCATGCCGTTTTTCATCATTTCTGAGGATTTGAAAAAATGACGAAAATCACTCGAGACAATGGACTATAGCCCATGGTCTCGGAGCTATTTTCGTCTTTTTTTCAAATCCTCGTTTTTCATCATTTTTGACCATGGGCTATAGCCCATCTCAGACGGCATACTATAGCATGCCGTTTTTCATCATTTTTGAGGATTTGAAAAAATGACGAAAATCACTCGAGACAATGGACTATAGCCCATGGTCTCGGAGCTATTTTCGTCTTTTTTTCAAATCCTCGTTTTTCATCATTTTTGACCATGGGCTATAGCCCATCTCAGACGGCATACTATAGCACGCCGTTTTTCATCATTTTTGAGGATTTGAAAAAATGACGAAAATCCCTCGAGACAATGGACTATAGCCCATGGTCTCGGAGCTATTTTCGTCTTTTTTTCAAATCCTCGTTTTTCATCATTTTTGACCATGGCCTGTAGCCCATCTCAGACGGCATACTATAGCATGCCTTTTTTCATCATTTCTGAGGATTTGAAAAAATGACGAAAATCACTCGAGACAATGGACTATAGCCCATGGTCTCGGAGTGATTTTCGTCTTTTTTTTTAAATCCTCGTTTTTCATCATTTTTGACCATGAGCTATAGCCCATCTCAGACGGCATACTATAGCATGCCGTTTTTCATCATTTTTGAGGATTTGAAAAAATGACGAAAATCACTCGAGACAATGGACTATAGCCCATGGTCTCGGAGCTATTTTCGTCTTTTTTTCAAATCCTCGTTTTTCATCATTTTTGACCATGGGCTATAGCCCATCTCAGACGGCATACTATAGCACGCCGTTTTTCATCATTTTTGAGGATTTGAAAAAATGACGAAAATCACTCGAAACAATGGACTATAGCCCATGGTCTCGGAGCTATTTTCGTCTTTTTTTCAAATCCTCGTTTTTCATCATTTTTGACCATTGGCTATAGCCCATCTCAGACGGCATACTATAGCACGCCGTTTTTCATCATTTTTGAGGATTTAGAAAAAAGACGAAAATCACTCGAGACAATGGACTATAGCCCATGGTCTTGGAGTTATTTTCGTCTTTTTTTCAAATGCTCGTTTTTCATCATTTTTGACCATGGGCTGTAGCCCATCTCAGACGGCATACTATATATAGCATGCCGTTTTTCATCATTTTTGAGGATTTGAAAAAAAGACGAAAATCACTCGAGACAATGGAATATAGCCCATGGTCTCGGAGCTATTTGTCTTTTTTTCAAATCCTCGTTTTTCATCATTTTTGACCATGGGCTATAGCCCATCTCAGACGGCATACTATAGCACGCCGTTTTTCATCATTTTTGAGCATTTGAAAAAATGACGAAAATCACTCGAGACAATGGACTATAGCCCATGGTCTCGGAGTGATTTTCGTCTTTTTTTCAAATCCTCGTTTTTCATCATTTTTGACCATGGGCTGTAGCCCATCTCAGACGGCATACTATAGCATGCCGTTTTTCATAATTTTTGAGGATTTGAAAAAATGACGAAAATCACTCGAGACAATGGACTATAGCCCATGGTCTCTGAGCTATTTTTTTCTTTTTTTCAAATCCTCGTTTTTCATCATTTTTGACCATGGGCTGTAGCCCATCTCAGACGGCATACTATATATAGCATGCAGTTTTTCATCATTTTTGAGGATTTGAAAAAAAAGGCGAAATAGTTTTTCATCATTTTTGACCATGGGCTGTAGCCCATCTCAGATGGCATACTATAGCATGCCGTTTTTCATCATTTCTGAGGATTTGAAAAAATGACGAAAATCACTCGAGACAATGGACTATAGCCCATGGTCTCGGAGCTATTTTCGTCTTTTTTTCAAATCCTCGTTTTTCATCATTTTTGACCATGGGCTATAGCCCATCTCAGACGGCATACTATAGCATGCCGTTTTTCATCATTTTTGAGGATTTGAAAAAATGACGAAAATCACTCGAGACAATGGACTATAGCCCATGGTCTCGGAGCTATTTTCGTCTTTTTTTCAAATCCTCGTTTTTCATCATTTTTGACCATGGGCTATAGCCCATCTCAGACGGCATACTATAGCATGCCGTTTTTCATCATTTTTGAGGACTTGAAAAAATGACGAAAATAACTCGAAACATTGCACTATAGCCCATGGTCTCGGAGTGATTTTCGTCTTTTTTTCAAATCCTCGTTTTTCATCATTTTTGACCATGGGCTGTAGCCCATCTCAGACGGCATACTATAGCATGCCGTTTTTCATCATTTCTGAGGATTTGAAAAAATGACGAAAATCACTCGAGACAATGGACTATAGCCCATGGTTTCGGAGTGATTTTCGTCTTTTTTTCAAATCCTCGTTTTTCATCATTTTTGTTTATTGGCTATAGCCCATCTCAGACGGCATACTATATATAGCATGCAGTTTTTCATCATTTTTGAGGATTTGAAAAAAAAGGCGAAATAGTTTTTCATCATTTTTGACCATGGGCTGTAGCCCATCTCAGATGGCATACTATAGCATGCCGTTTTTCATCATTTCTGAGGATTTGAAAAAATGACGAAAATCACTCGAGACAATGGACTATAGCCCATGGTCTCGGAGCTATTTTCGTCTTTTTTTCAAATCCTCGTTTTTCATCATTTTTGACCATGGGCTATAGCCCATCTCAGACGGCATACTATAGCATGCCGTTTTTCATCATTTTTGAGGATTTGAAAAAATGACGAAAATCACTCGAGACAATGGACTATAGCCCATGGTCTCGGAGCTATTTTCGTCTTTTTTTCAAATCCTCGTTTTTCATCATTTTTGACCATGGGCTATAGCCCATCTCAGACGGCATACTATAGCACGCCGTTTTTCATCATTTTTGAGGATTTGAAAAAATGACGAAAATCACTCGAAACATTGCACTATAGCCCATGGTCTCGGAGTGATTTTCGTCTTTTTTTCAAATCCTCGTTTTTCATCATTTTTGACCATGGGCTGTAGCCCATCTCAGACGGCATACTATAGCATGCCGTTTTTCATCATTTCTGAGGATTTGAAAAAATGACGAAAATCACTCGAGACAATGGACTATAGCCCATGGTTTCGGAGTGATTTTCGTCTTTTTTTCAAATCCTCGTTTTTCATCATTTTTGTTTATTGGCTATAGCCCATCTCAGACGGCATACTATATATAGCATGCAGTTTTTCATCATTTTTCAGGATTTGAAAAAAAAGGCGAAATAGTTTTTCATCATTTTTGACCATGGCCTGTAGCCCATCTCAGATGGCATACTATAGCATGCCGTTTTTCATCATTTCTGAGGATTTGAAAAAATGACGAAAATCACTCGAGACAATGGACTATAGCCCATGGTCTCGGAGCTATTTTCGTCTTTTTTTCAAATCCTCGTTTTTCATCATTTTTGACCATGGGCTATAGCCCATCTCAGACGGCATACTATAGCATGCCGTTTTTCATCATTTTTGAGGATTTGAAAAAATGACGAAAATCACTCGAGACAATGGACTATAGCCCATGGTCTCGGAGCTATTTTCGTCTTTTTTTCAAATCCTCGTTTTTCATCATTTTTGACCATGGGCTATAGCCCATCTCAGACGGCATACTATAGCACGCCGTTTTTCATCATTTTTGAGGATTTGAAAAAATGACGAAAATCACTCGAAACATTGCACTATAGCCCATGGTCTCGGAGTGATTTTCGTCTTTTTTTCAAATCCTCGTTTTTCATCATTTTTGACCATGGGCTGTAGCCCATCTCAGACGGCATACTATAGCATGCCGTTTTTCATCATTTCTGAGGATTTGAAAAAATGACGAAAATCACTCGAGACAATGGACTATAGCCCATGGTTTCGGAGTGATTTTCGTCTTTTTTTCAAATCCTCGTTTTTCATCATTTTTGTTTATTGGCTATAGCCCATCTCAGACGGCATACTATATATAGCATGCAGTTTTTCATCATTTTTGAGGATTTGAAAAAAAAGGCGAAATAGTTTTTCATCATTTTTGACCATGGGCTGTAGCCCATCTCAGATGGCATACTATAGCATGCCGTTTTTCATCATTTCTGAGGATTTGAAAAAATGACGAAAATCACTCGAGACAATGGACTATAGCCCATGGTCTCGGAGCTATTTTCGTCTTTTTTTCAAATCCTCGTTTTTCATCATTTTTGACCATGGGCTATAGCCCATCTCAGACGGCATACTATAGCATGCCGTTTTTCATCATTTTTGAGGATTTGAAAAAATGACGAAAATCACTCGAGACAATGGACTATAGCCCATGGTCTCGGAGCTATTTTCGTCTTTTTTTCAAATCCTCGTTTTTCATCATTTTTGACCATGGGCTATAGCCCATCTCAGACGGCATACTATAGCATGCCGTTTTTCATCATTTTTGAGGATTTGAAAAAATGACGAAAATCACTCGAAACATTGCACTATAGCCCATGGTCTCGGAGTGATTTTCGTCTTTTTTTCAAATCCTCGTTTTTCATCATTTTTGACCATGGGCTGTAGCCCATCTCAGACGGCATACTATAGCATGCCGTTTTTCATCATTTCTGAGGATTTGAAAAAATGACGAAAATCACTCGAGACAATGGACTATAGCCCATGGTTTCGGAGTGATTTTCGTCTTTTTTTCAAATCCTCGTTTTTCATCATTTTTGTTTATTGGCTATAGCCCATCTCAGACGGCATACTATATATAGCATGCAGTTTTTCATCATTTTTGAGGATTTGAAAAAAAAGGCGAAATAGTTTTTCATCATTTTTGACCATGGGCTGTAGCCCATCTCAGATGGCATACTATAGCATGCCGTTTTTCATCATTTCTGAGGATTTGAAAAAATGACGAAAATCACTCGAGACAATGGACTATAGCCCATGGTCTCGGAGCTATTTTCGTCTTTTTTTCAAATCCTCGTTTTTCATCATTTTTGACCATGGGCTATAGCCCATCTCAGACGGCATACTATAGCACGCCGTTTTTCATCATTTTTGAGGATTTGAAAAAATGACGAAAATCACTCGAGACAATGGACTATAGCCCATGGTCTCGGAGCTATTTTCGTCTTTTTTTCAAATCCTCGTTTTTCATCATTTTTGACCATGGGCTATAGCCCATCTCAGACGGCATACTATAGCACGCCGTTTTTCATCATTTCTGAGGATTTGAAAAAATGACGAAAATCACTCGAGACAATGGACTATAGCCCATGGTCTCGGAGCTATTTTCGTCTTTTTTTCAAATCCTCGTTTTTCATCATTTTTGACCATGGGCTATAGCCCATCTCAGACGGCATACTATAGCATGCCGTTTTTCATCATTTTTGAGGATTTGAAAAAATGACGAAAATCACTCGAGACAATGGACTAGCCTATAGCCCATGGTCTCGGAGCTATTTTCGTCTTTTTTTCAAATCCTCGTTTTTCATCATTTTTGACCATGGGCTATAGCCCATCTCAGACGGCATACTATAGCACGCCGTTTTTCATCATTTTTGAGGATTTGAAAAAATGACGAAAATCACTCGAGACAATGGACTATAGCCCATGGTCTCGGAGCTATTTTCGTCTTTTTTTCAAATCCTCGTTTTTCATCATTTTTGACCATGGGCTATAGCCCATCTCAGACGGCATACTATAGCACGCCGTTTTTCATCATTTCTGAGGATTTGAAAAAATGACGAAAATCACTCGAGACAATGGACTATAGCCCATGGTCTCGGAGCTATTTTCGTCTTTTTTTCAAATCCTCGTTTTTCATCATTTTTGACCATGGGCTATAGCCCATCTCAGACGGCATACTATAGCATGCCGTTTTTCATCATTTTTGAGGATTTGAAAAAATGACGAAAATCACTCGAGACAATGGACTAGCCTATAGCCCATGGTCTCGGAGCTATTTTCGTCTTTTTTTCAAATCCTCGTTTTTCATCATTTTTGACCATGGGCTATAGCCCATCTCAGACGGCATACTATAGCACGCCGTTTTTCATCATTTTTGAGGATTTGAAAAAATGACGAAAATCACTCTAAACATTGCACTATAGCCCATGGTCTCGGAGTGATTTTCGTCTTTTTTTCAAATCCTCGTTTTTCATCATTTTTGACCATGGGCTATAGCCCATCTCAGACGGCATACTATAGCACGCCGTTTTTCATCATTTTTGAGGATTTGAAAAAATGACGAAAATCACTCGAAACATTGCACTATAGCCCATGGTCTCGGAGTGATTTTCGTCTTTTTTTCAAATCCTCGTTTTTCATCATTTTTGACCATGGGCTGTAGCCCATCTCAGACGGCATACTATAGCATGCCGTTTTTCATCATTTCTGAGGATTTGAAAAAATGACGAAAATCACTCGAGACAATGGACTATAGCCCATGGTTTCGGAGTGATTTTCGTCTTTTTTTCAAATCCTCGTTTTTCATCATTTTTGTTTATTGGCTATAGCCCATCTCAGACGGCATACTATATATAGCATGCAGTTTTTCATCATTTTTGAGGATTTGAAAAAAAAGGCGAAATAGTTTTTCATCTTTTTTGACCATGGGCTGTAGCCCATCTCAGATGGCATACTATAGCATGCCGTTTTTCATCATTTCTGAGGATTTGAAAAAATGACGAAAATCACTCGAGACAATGGACTATAGCCCATGGTTTCGGAGTGATTTTCGTCTTTTTTTTCAAATCCTCGTTTTTCATCATTTTTGTTTATTGGCTATAGCCCATCTCAGACGGCATACTATATATAGCATGCAGTTTTTCATCATTTTTGAGGATTTGAAAAAAAAGGCGTAATAGTTTTTCATCATTTTTGACCATGGGCTGTAGCCCATCTCAGACGGCATACTATAGCACGCCGTTTTTCATCATTTTTGAGGATTTGAAAAAATGACGAAAATCACTCGAGACAATGGACTATAGCCCATGGTCTCTGAGCTATTTTCATCTTTTTTTCAAATCCTCGTTTTTCATCATTTTTGACCATGGGCTATAGCCCATCTCAGACGGCATACTATAGCATGCCGTTTTTCATCATTTTTGAGGATTTGAAAAAATGACGAAAATCACTCGAGACAATGGACTATAGCCCATGGTCTCGGAGCTATTTTCGTCTTTTTTTCAAATCCTCGTTTTTCATCATTTTTGACCATGGGCTATAGCCCATCTCAGACGGCATACTATAGCACGCCGTTTTTCATCATTTTTGAGGATTTGAAAAAATGACGAAAATCACTCGAAACAATGGACTATAGCCCATGGTCTCGGAGCTATTTTCGTCTTTTTTTCAAATCCTCGTTTTTCATCATTTTTGACCATTGGCTATAGCCCATCTCAGACGGCATACTATAGCACGCCGTTTTTCATCATTTTTGAGGATTTAGAAAAAAGACGAAAATCACTCGAGACAATGGACTATAGCCCATGGTCTTGGAGTTATTTTCGTCTTTTTTTCAAATGCTCGTTTTTCATCATTTTTGACCATGGGCTGTAGCCCATCTCAGACGGCATACTATATATAGCATGCCGTTTTTCATCATTTTTGAGGATTTGAAAAAGACGAAAATCACTCGAGACAATGGAATATAGCCCATGGTCTCGGAGCTATTTGTCTTTTTTTCAAATCCTCGTTTTTCATCATTTTTGTTTATTGGCTATAGCCCATCTCAGACGGCATACTATATATAGCATGCCGTTTTTCATCATTTTTGAGGATTTGAAAAAAAAGGCGAAATAGTTTTTCATCATTTTTGACCATGGGCTGTAGCCCATCTCAGACGGCATACTATAGCACGCCGTTTTTCATCATTTTTGAGGATTTGAAAAAATGACGAAAATCACTCGAAACATTGGACTATAGCCCATGGTCTCGGAGCTATTTTCGTCTTTTTTTCAAATCCTCGTTTTTCATCATTTTTGTTTATTGGCTATAGCCCATCTCAGACGGCATACTATAGCATGCCGTTTTTCATCATTTTTGAGGATTTGAAAAAATGACGAAAATCACTCGAGACAATGGACTATAGCCCATGGTCTCGGAGCTATTTTCGTCTTTTTTTCAAATCCTCGTTTTTCATCATTTTTGACCATGGGCTATAGCCCATCTCAGACGGCATACTATAGCATGCCGTTTTTCATCATTTTTGAGGATTTGAAAAAATGACGAAAATCACTCGAGACAATGGACTATAGCCCATGGTCTCGGAGCTATTTTCGTCTTTTTTTCAAATCCTCGTTTTTCATCATTTTTGACCATGGGCTATAGCCCATCTCAGACGGCTAGCACGCCGTTTTTCATCATTTCTGAGGATTTGAAAAAATGACGAAAATCACTCGAGACAATGGACTATAGCCCATGGTCTCGGAGCTATTATCGTCTTTTTTTCAAATCCTCGTTTTTCATCATTTTTGACCATGGGCTATAGCCCATCTCAGACGGCATACTATAGCATGCCGTTTTTCATCATTTTTGAGGATTTGAAAAAATGACGAAAATCACTCGAGACAATGGACTATAGCCCATGGTCTCGGAGCTATTTTCGTCTTTTTTTCAAATCCTCGTTTTTCATCATTTTTGACCATGGGCTATAGCCCATCTCAGACGGCATACTATAGCACGCCGTTTTTCATCATTTTTGAGGATTTGAAAAAATGACGAAAATCACTCTAAACATTGCACTATAGCCCATGGTCTCGGAGTGATTTTCGTCTTTTTTTCAAATCCTCGTTTTTCATCATCTTTGACCATGGGCTATAGCCCATCTCAGACGGCATACTATAGCACGCCGTTTTTCATCATTTTTGAGGATTTGAAAAAATGACGAAAATCACTCGAAACATTGCACTATAGCCCATGGTCTCGGAGTGATTTTCGTCTTTTTTTCAAATCCTCGTTTTTCATCATTTTTGACCATGGGCTGTAGCCCATCTCAGACGGCATACTATAGCATGCCGTTTTTCATCATTTCTGAGGATTTGAAAAAATGACGAAAATCACTCGAGACAATGGACTATAGCCCATGGTTTCGGAGTGATTTTCGTCTTTTTTTCAAATCCTCGTTTTTCATCATTTTTGTTTATTGGCTATAGCCCATCTCAGACGGCATACTATATATAGCATGCAGTTTTTCATCATTTTTGAGGATTTGAAAAAAAAGGCGAAATAGTTTTTCATCATTTTTGACCATGGGCTGTAGCCCATCTCAGATGGCATACTATAGCATGCCGTTTTTCATCATTTCTGAGGATTTGAAAAAATGACGAAAATCACTCGAGACAATGGACTATAGCCCGCTGAGCTATTTTCATCTTTTTTTCAAATCCTCGTTTTTCATCATTTTTGACCATGGGCTATAGCCCATCTCAGACGGCATACTATAGCATGCCGTTTTTCATCATTTCTGAGGATTTGAAAAAATGACGAAAATCACTCGAGACAATAAACTATAGCCCATGGTTTCGGAGTGATTTTCGTCTTTTTTTCAAATCCTCGTTTTTCATAATTTTTGTTTATTGGCTATAGCCCATCTCAGACGGCATACTATATATAGCATGCAGTTTTTCATCATTTTTGAGGATTTGAAAAAAAAAGGCGAAATAGTTTTTCATCATTTTTGACCATGGGCTGTAGCCCATCTCAGACGGCATACTATAGCACGCCGTTTTTCATCATTTTTGAGGATTTGAAAAAATGACGAAAATCACTCGAGACAATGGACTATAGCCCATGGTCTCTGAGCTATTTTCATCTTTTTTTCAAATCCTCGTTTTTCATCATTTTTGACCATGGGCTATAGCCCATCTCAGACGGCATACTATAGCATGCCGTTTTTCATCATTTTTGAGGATTTGAAAAAATGACGAAAATCACTCGAGACAATGGACTATAGCCCATGGTCTCGGAGCTATTTTCGTCTTTTTTTCAAATCCTCGTTTTTCATCATTTTTGACCATGGGCTATAGCCCATCTCAGACGGCATACTATAGCACGCCGTTTTTCATCATTTTTGAGGATTTGAAAAAATGACGAAAATCACTCGAAACAATGGACTATAGCCCATGGTCTCGGAGCTATTTTCGTCTTTTTTTCAAATCCTCGTTTTTCATCATTTTTGACCATGGGCTGTAGCCCATCTCAGACGGCATACTATATATAGCATGCCGTTTTTTATCATTTTTGAGGATTTGAAAAAAAGACGAAAATCACTCGAGACAATGGAATATAGCCCATGGTCTCGGAGCTATTTGTCTTTTTTTCAAATCCTCGTTTTTCATCATTTTTGACCATGGGCTATAGCCCATCTCAGACGGCATACTATAGCACGCCGTTTTTCATCATTTTTGAGCATTTGAAAAAATGACGAAAATCACTCGAGACAATGGACTATAGCCCATGGTCTCGGAGTGATTTTCGTCTTTTTTTCAAATCCTCGTTTTTCATCATTTTTGACCATGGGCTGTAGCCCATCTCAGACGGCATACTATAGCATGCCTTTTTTCATCATTTCTGAGGATTTGAAAAAATGACGAAAATCACTCGAGACAATGGACTATAGCCCATGGTCTCGGAGTGATTTTCGTCTTTTTTTTAAATCCTCGTTTTTCATCATTTTTGACCATGAGCTATAGCCCATCTCAGACGGCATACTATAGCATGCCGTTTTTCATCATTTTTGAGGATTTGAAAAAATGACGAAAATCACTCGAGACAATGGACTATAGCCCATGGTCTCGGAGCTATTTTCGTCTTTTTTTCAAATCCTCGTTTTTCATCATTTTTGACCATGGGCTATAGCCCATCTCAGACGGCATACTATAGCACGCCGTTTTTCATCATTTTTGAGGATTTGAAAAAATGACGAAAATCACTCGAAACAATGGACTATAGCCCATGGTCTCGGAGCTATTTTCGTCTTTTTTTCAAATCCTCGTTTTTCATCATTTTTGACCATTGGCTATAGCCCATCTCAGACGGCATACTATAGCACGCCGTTTTTCATCATTTTTGAGGATTTAGAAAAAAGACGAAAATCACTCGAGACAATGGACTATAGCCCATGGTCTTGGAGTTATTTTCGTCTTTTTTTCAAATGCTCGTTTTTCATCATTTTTGACCATGGGCTGTAGCCCATCTCAGACGGCATACTATATATAGCATGCCGTTTTTCATCATTTTTGAGCATTTGAAAAAATGACGAAAATCACTCGAGACAATGGACTATAGCCCATGGTCTCGGAGCTATTTGTCTTTTTTTCAAATCCTCGTTTTTCATCATTTTTGACCATGGGCTATAGCCCATCTCAGACGGCATACTATAGCATGCCTTTTTTCATCATTTCTGAGGATTTGAAAAAATGACGAAAATCACTCGAGACAATGGACTATAGCCCATGGTCTCGGAGTGATTTTCGTCTTTTTTTTAAATCCTCGTTTTTCATCATTTTTGACCATGAGCTATAGCCCATCTCAGACGGCATACTATAGCATGCCGTTTTTCATAATTTTTGAGGATTTGAAAAAATGACGAAAATCACTCGAGACAATGGACTATAGCCCATGGTCTCTGAGCTATTTTTTTCTTTTTTTCAAATCCTCGTTTTTTAATCATTTTTGACCATGGGCTGTAGCCCATCTCAGACGGCATACTATAGCACGCTGTTTTTCATCATTTTTGAGGATTTGAAAAAATTACGAAAATCACTCGAGACAATGGACTATAGCCCATGGTCTCGGAGTGATTTTCGTCTTTTTCTCAAATCCTCGTTTTTCATCATTTTTGACTATGGGTTTATACAGGTGATTTGAACATGGTGAGAATGATGATGGACAAGATGGAAGTGATGATGAATGATAATTTTAACTGACAAGAAAGGAAATGGGTAACAATCAGTATAGTGCAAAAAAACAAAAACAAAGGCATAATCAGACTTATAAGCCAAACAAAGGTACAAACTAACTTAGGCATAACAATTCAAACTATAAACAAACTTAAACAAATCAAATACTAAAAAGGACGTTCTGGTAAACAAGGAGCAAACTTACGAATAATGCATCAACATCAAACACAGGATAGCTGTGGTGTCCCCCAGCACCTCTCCAGTGAGAAAAGCAAATGTTTGTGTGGCTCCTACTAGGCTTATATAGCCCCAGGTGTGCCAAATTAGTATTAGCTCCACCCACCACCAAACAAGTCAATCTGCTCTCACAGACTCACACCACCACTCTCAGCTAAAGAGTGGTGGGGCTTTCTACTAACCTGACTCCGCCAGATGGGGCAGCAGAGAGTACACTGAGTTCCCCCCTCCTGCTCCCATCTGGGAACTCTCAGGCAGACTTGATGCCCGGCCACAAAACGGCCTGGCCAATCAGCGGCAGCTAGAGGCGGGATCAAGGCAGCACTGTGTATGCCTTGATCCTGCCTCTATCTGCCGCTGATTGGCCGCCCCATGAGAGCTCACAACCCAGGTCTGGTGGCAGAGCCACCTCGGATGAAGGTCTGGGGGTCGACCAGGGGGATGGGTGCAGTCAGGGAACTGGTGTTGGTGGGGAGTTAAGGACCACAGCTGCTGCAGAGGAGGTGCTGGGTGTGCCTGGATGTGCTGCAGCGATGGGGATGGCACTGGGTGCGTCTGGACGTGCAGCAGCGATGGGGGTGGTGCAGGGTTGCCTCTGTCTGGGGAGGTCTCTGGAGGCACCACTAAGAGGGGACTCAGGGGAGGCGTGGTAGGAGCCTGGAAAGGAGCTGGTGGTGGACAGGGCTCTGGTTGAGCAGGCACTACTTGGAGGGGAGGCATATAGGGGCACTTGAAGTGGAGGCATGGGAATGCCTGGAGACTAACCACTGGGTAGAGAGGTGACGGAGGATGCACTGGGTACGGCTTGGCTTTAAGTCGGGCTGGGGGCTGGGCCGGGTAGCGCTGGACCGGAGGCTGATGGGCTGTTGTCTGGGAGGAGGCCGGCTGCTGGGGCGAGGTGTAGGAGGAGGAGACTGGCGGCTGCTGGGAGGCACAGGAGGAGGCCGGCTATAGCCCATCTCAGACGGCATACTATAGCATGCCTTTTTTCATCATTTCTGAGGATTTGAAAAAATGACGAAAATCACTCGAGACAATGGACTATAGCCCATGGTCTCGGAGTGATTTTCGTCTTTTTTTCAAATCCTCGTTTTTCATCATTTTTGACCATGAGCTATAGCCCATCTCAGACGGCATACTATAGCATGCCGTTTTTCATCATTTTTGAGGATTTGAAAAAATGACGAAAATCACTCGAGACAATGGACTATAGCCCATGGTCTCGGAGTGATTTTCGTCTTTTTCTCAAATCCTCGTTTTTCATCATTGACTATGGGTTTATACAGTTGATTTGAACATGGTGAGAATGATGATGGACAAGATGGAAGTGATGATGAATGATAATTTTAACTGACAAGAAAGGAAATGGGTAACAATCAGTATAGTGCAAAAAAACAAAAACAAAGGCATAATCAGACTTATAAGCCAAACAAAGGTACAAACTAACTTAGGCATAACAATTCAAACTATAAACAAACTTAAACAAATCAAATACTAAAAAGGACGTTCTGGTAAACAAGGAGCAAACTTACGAATAATGCATCAACATCAAACACAGGATAGCTGTGGTGTCCCCCAGCACCTCTCCAGTGAGAAAAGCAAATGTTTGTGTGGCTCCTACTAGGCTTATATAGCCCCAGGTGTGCCAAATTAGTATTAGCTCCACCCACCACCAAACAAGGCAAACAAGTCAATCTGCTCTCACAGACTCACACCACCACTCTCAGCTAAAGAGTGGTGGGGCTTTCTACTAACCTGACTCCACCAGATGGGGCAGCAGAGAGTACACTGGGTTGACTTGATGCCCGGCCACAAAACGGCCTGGCCAATCAGCGGCAGCTAGAGGCGGGATCAAGGCAGCACTGTGTATGCCTTGATCCCGCCTCTAGCTGCCGCTGATTGGCCCCCCCATGAGAGCTCACAACCCAGGTCTGGTGGCAGAGCCACCTCGGATGAAGGTCTTGGGGTCGACCAGGGGGATGGGTGCAGTCAGGGAACTGGTGTTGGTGGGGAGTTAAGGACCACAGCTGCTGCAGAGGAGGTGCTGGGTGTGCCTGGATGTGCTGTAGCGATGGGGATGGCACTGGGTGCGTCTGGACGTGCAGCAGCGATGGGGGTGGTGCAGGGTTGCCTCTGTCTGGGGAGGTCTCTGGAGGCACCACTAAGAGGGGAGGCGTGGTAGGAGCCTGGAAAGGAGCTGGTGCTGGACAGGGCTCTGGTTGAGCAGGCACTACTTGGAGGGGAGGCATAGGTGGCACTTGGAGTGGAGGCATGGGAATGCCTGGAGACTAACTGCTGTGTAGAGAGGTGACAGAGGATGCACTGGGTACGGCTTGGCTTTAAGTCGGGCTGGGGGCTGGGCCGGGTACAGCTGGACTGGAGGCTGATGGGCTGCGTACTGGAGAGCTGTTGTCTGGGAGGAGGCCGGCTGCTGGGGCGAGGTGTAGGAGGAGGAGACTGGCGGCTGCTGGGAGGCGTAGGAGGAGGAGACCGGCGGCTGCTGGGAGGCGTAGGAGGAGGAGACCGGCGGCTGCTGGGAGGTGTAGGAGGAGGAGGCCGGTGGCTGCTGGGAGGCGTAGGAGGAGGAGGCCGGTGGCTGCTGGGAGGCGTAGGAGGAGGAGGCCGGTGGCAGCTGGGAGGCGTAGGAGGAGGAGGCCGGTGGCAGCTGGGAGTTTTTTTCGTAGGTGGGAATCAAACCCACGACCAGCCTTGACTTTTGGATCCTCACCAAGCATACCTAAAATTGACAAAGTCACAATTTTCATTAATCTATCGTGTATAAAGCACACTTGTGAGATGCATAAAACAGTGGCCTGTTGCGTTTCATCCTTTCCACATTAGTTTTCTCCTTCTTTCTCCCTTTCTCCTCTTTTCTTCTCCTCCCCCCTCTTGGTAGACGAATGTTTCCCAACCCTGGCGCAGTTGGTAATGGTAGCACTGTCACCTCACAGCTGGAAGGTCCCAGGTTCGATTCCCGCCGGGGATGCTGGGGGCACACACACACACGCACGCGCACGCACGCACGCGCACGCACGCACGCACACACGCACACACACACACACACACACACACACACAGACACACACACACACACACAGCTAGAAAAGGGTCTCTTCGTGTTTCGAGCTTGTCGATCTGCTACTTTTGATGCTTTTTTGACAACTTTCCCATGTTCGTTCTAGGGTGGTACCAGATCATAGTCTCTCTCTCTGGTGTTGTGGCTGTGGCTGTCACTCGCTGTGGAGAAGTAGTTTGACAGGTATGAGGGGTATTGAGGGCTCCCTTTGACCATCGTATTGATAATGATGTGATATTTGCTTTACCCTAACCCGAGCCATCACGATTCTAATTTCCACTTTCAACCTGTGTCCTGTAATGATGTTCTTTGTGCACTACAAGCTATTGACACCAGGAAGTCAACTGGAGAGGACGGTCTCGATCCTATTTTTCTTAAACTTGCTGCACCCTTAATATTAGAACAAATAACCCATATATTTAATATCTCTCTACTATCAGGCACATTCCCCATCTCCTGGAAAACCACCCATGTAACCCACCTTCATAAAGGAGGAGATAGAGGCACTGTGCTGCTCTATTTGTGACTTCACTTACTTGACTTAATCCTCTTTACCCCGCCGAGGGGCATAGGGCGTCCACCAGAGCTCTCCATCTCACTCTCTTCTGGGCCTGCGCTTTTGCTTCCTGCCAGCTCATTCCAATGTCCTTTAGGTCCTGGAGAGTGGAACGTCTCCAGGTGTTTCTTGGCCTACCCTGTTTCCTCTTCCCCTGTGGGTTGTAGTCCAGGGCCTGTCTTGTGTTGTTATCTGTCACCCGCTTCGAATGGGATCAGTGTATTGAAACGGGGAAAATCAGGTGCAATCAGGCCTTTCAATAGACTGAGTAGACGTCTACCCGTCTACTCAGGTGCTCAGTAGGTTGATTCCTTCCTATTGTGTAGGTTGATCTGTGCAGTTTAATGCATCGCATGCAGCTACTGGAGCGGTGCCGTGTCGTTAGTCAGAAGGTTCCTTGTTCCGAAATTACTATCCCTATCTCTAATCCTAACCTAAACATAACCGCAAGCACGGGAGCAGTGCATGTTCGATGTTCGACGCGGTAGACACCACGGCTGCATTGAAAGGAATGATCACCTACTGAGCTCCAGTAGCTGCATGCGATGCATTAAACTGCACAGATCAACCTACACAATAGGAAGGAATCAACCTACTGAGCACCTGAGTAGACGGGTAGACGTCTACTCAGTCTATTGAAAGGCCTGATTGCACCTGATTTTCCCCGTTTCAATACACTGATCCCATTCGAAGCGGGAGCACCTGTGTCCTTTCTAAGGGTGTGGCCTATCCAGTTCCATTTTCTCCTTTTGATGGTACTAGCTATACTGTCCTGTTTTGTGATCCTCCATAACTCCTCATTTGTGGTTTTGATGGGCCACCATAGCTTGAGGATGTAACGCAGGCATTTGTTTACAAACACCTGGAGCTTGTTTATTAGGCCCTCGGTGGTCTTCCATGTTTCAGAGCCATAGAGCAGGACGGTCTTCACATTGGTGTTGAAGATCCGTAGCTTGGTGTTATTAGAGAGCTGTTTGGATAGCCAGATCGGTCGCAAGATCCTAAATGCCAGCTGTGCTTTGCTGATTCTAAGCTCTATATCCCTGTCTGCTCCTCCATCAATGCTGATGTTGCTCCCTAGATAGGTGAAGTGTTCCAGATCGTCTATGGCCTCTCCTCCAAGTGTGATGGGGTCATGTATCCTCGGATTTATCCTCATGGTCTTTGTTTTACCGGTGTTGATCTTGAGCCCAAGCTGTTCACTGTTTGCCTGCAGTCTGTCTGTCTTCTGTTGCATGTGTGTTTTCAGAGTAGTGCAAGGTCATCTGCAAAGTCCAGGTCCTCGAGCTGTGTAAACAAGGTCCACTGGATTCCTGTCCGATGATCTTTGGTTGTTGTTCTCATTATCCAATCAATGGCAATGAGGAAGATCAGAGGAGAGAGGAGACAACCTTGCCGTACTCCTGTTGTGATGGCAAAGGTGGCAAAGCTCTATTTGTAGATTTATCAAAAGCTTTTGATACGGTCCATCATTCCCTTCTGTTGCAGAGATTACACAGTATTGGTTTTGACACAAATGTCTGCAGTTGGTTCCAAAGCTACCTCAATGTGTGAAAACGGCAAATACCCAGTTTTTAACCATTTCAAAAGGTGTCCCACAAGGATCAATACTGGGCCCAATCCTTTTTAGTATTTATATAAATAATGTCACCTCATCTTTAAATAATTGTAGTTGTCATCTCTAAGCTCTATTTCTTTGAACGTCCTCCAGGATGCCCTTATTGGTCTCAGATTGATGTTGAACATCAGCAAAACAAAATTCATGTTCTCGATTCGATTTATTACGGGTGATAGCTATGGTACTCACCATTGTATCTTATATAACAATGTCCTCCCGGACAGAGAGGCGAGAACTACATTGGCACCTGTTCTTGTATAAAGCCATGCTTGGTGATTGTCCTAAATACATCTCATCTTTCCTGAAAAGGGACTCTGAACCCTACCACACCCGGTCAAGTAATTTCCCCAAATTCAAGGTACCAAAAGATAACTCTGAACTTGGTAGATCTGCTTTTAGCTTCTGTGGCCCTAATACATGGAATGACCTGCAATTGAAATTCACATTGGTACCCTTAAAACCTTGGTGAGCATACAAACCCCCAAAATATGCAACTGTTTTTAGATGTAATTCACATGTATGCCATTTGTTTTTTTCTTTCCCTGATCTTCTGATGTATTGTGTTCTTTCTATATGATATTGTATTTCTCGTCAACACTGAAAATGAGTTTAATTACTCAGTGAAATTTCGAGAATAAATAAAACTTGAATGAATATTTTCTGACTGGTTACCTGAATCATTGTCTATGCTTGTTTTGTGTGATTTTGATGTAGAATATAGTGTTTAGAAAAGTCTCCTGTGGACACTGGACAGGTGCTTACACTGTAAGCAAAACATCTACAAATTGTGCAATGTGAATGAGATATCTGGGGTGTATACATTTGTTAGACATACTATCAGTCCGACAAGCATTAGTCCGACAACACCGCCGTTCCCGACATGCATATACAGTATGGAGGCATGGTGACTAACGGACGGACGGGAGATGCAGGTTTTCATAGTAAATGCGACCTATGCTCGCAACAATATCTCACACTTACATAGCGTCTTTCTGAGTACCCAAAGATGCATGCTTTACATGAGGCAAGAGGACGCAACAAAAATAAAAACAACTTTATTATTATCCCATACCACCAAAACCTCAAATGTCCTTTTGAACATAATCCAATCACCTCACAATAGTCCACATAAAAAACACCAAATTCCAATACCCCAGACTCGGTCACTCCAGCATGGTGGCGTTACGATGAAATTGGTGACCTGCTGAAATATGTGATAATCGTGTAGACAATCACATAATGTCAGTGTCTGAATGTAAATTGTTACGGTTAATTTATCAGCAGAGTTCAACCTAGTGGTATTTAGGCCTTGTATTTAAAGATCTCCATAAAGTTGTGTGAAGTCCACAAGATAGATGGTCCCATATTTCAGCAGGTCACCAATTTCACCGTTACACCACCATGCTGGAGTGACCGAGATTTGGGGTATTGGAATTTAGAAGAAACATCAAGCAGAACGCGACTCTAGGTTGGGCATCTGCCTCGACCATGTCGGAGGAGAGAAAAATAGAGAGACAGAAAAAATACAGGCAAATACAAGTAGTATAGCAACAGAAATACTAAAGATAAGTGTAAGATAATATATAGTATAACAATAAGATAATAGTCAGATAATATATAGTGGAATAAGAATGTTAAGATAAAATACAGTGTAGTGGTGTAATATAACATGGTAGCAGTCGATGGTCATGCTCTGTGTAGTGGTGTAATATAATATGGTAGCAGTGCATGGTTGTGCTCTGTGAGGAGGCAGAGTCCATAGTCACACTCTTGATAGGCTCTGTAAAGAGGGTTACAGCAAAACATCAAATGGAGAGACGGTGATGGTTCTAATTTTACCATTATGATGAGAATGTTTATATTTTATATTTATAAGTGAATAATGCAAGTCTGAACCAGGACCTTAAATTAAAATATGTCCAGACCACCAGAAAAATGTAATAACCGTAAATGAAACCGTAAATGAAAAACCGTAATATAGTTTTTATATAGTATATATAGTTTTATATAGTAATATAGGACTGTCAGTTTAAGACAGTAAGAAACATTTTCAAAAACCTTAGGCCTAGTTGTCAAATATAGGGCGCTGTCAATTTAAGATAGCACAATGGATAAACCTTTGAGAGAACATTGAATGATACCATAATCGGTATACATTACCTTTCACAAATTGAGTGAAATACCCTTTAAATAAAATCCTTTAGTCACCTTAGCCAATCCTAGAAAAACCCTTTGAACACAGACATACTATCAGTATGTCAAATCCAGGCAATGGTAAAAGACCCTTAAAAAGTAATTGGAAGAAGCAGGAATTCAGACCAAACCGAATTATAAAGTTTAGGGGAATTTATATAAATTGATTCTCAGTGAAAAGATGTTACAGATCCAGGCTTGACAGCATTATTCCATGACTGAATCACAACATTATTCCACAGTTTTACAACTTAATATAATAGGGACAGAGACCAGGGGGTTAATCCGGCGATATAAACATCATAATTGATAGGCCCTGAAATATTTTTTATGCATAACAGGATGGGGACAACACAAACAGGGCTTCTTTAGCAGAGTACACTTTTGTGGCACTTGAAGCAGAGAGAGGTACTCACCCATCTCTTCCAAAACAAGTCAACTTTTTCACCCACTTCAGCGTGTATACAAGTCTTCTGTGAACAGCAATGGAAAGTACCTCAGTCATGCCACTTGAACTGACACACAGCAAAGGCCAGGTCTGGGTTGGTACCAGTGGGAGTGAGTGAATTCACATCATCATATATCTTCTGCAGATCAGCTTCCACCAACATGGAAGGAGGTGGTGTTAGGAGGTGGTGTTAGGAGGTGGTGTTAGAAGGAGGCGGTGTTAGAAGGTGGTATTAGAAGTTGGTGGAAGCTGAGGTCTACTTGCACCTGCCATATACTGTATACAGGGGACTTCAATTCCCAACACAAGCTTTGGGGTTACAGCCAAACCTTCTTCTCTGCACGATGGAACACCCATACCAACCCAGACCTGGCCTTTGCCGTGGGTCAGCAATGGAAATATAACAGCACCTCAGTCATGGAACTTGAGATGTTCACAAAAGAAGTCTCATACATGCTGAAGGGTGAAAAAGTGCAGTATCGTGTTGACTTGTTTTGGAAGAGATTACCCGTCTCTGCTTCAAGAGCCACAACAATGCACTCGGATTAAGAAGAACCTGGCAACAGCAGACCTTATGATTATGGACGATTCAGTGCCAGAGAGCTTGTGGGTGTCGAGAAGAGTCAAGCAGATGATACCTGATGCAAAGGGAAGAGTCACATACCTAAGCCAGTATGAGCAATGACATTCACCCACATGTCCCCACATACATAATGCCTGCTACAAGCAAGGACATTCTACATGTTGCCACAATGATGTCAGATCATATGAAGTGGTATAATAATAATATATATATATAATAATAAAATACAGTGTTGTGGTGTACTATGATATGGTAGCATTCAATGGTCATGCTCTGTGAGGAGGCCGGGTCCACAGTCACTCTTGATAGGCAGCTGGGGGTCCATCATACAAGTGCATGGAACTGCAGAGTGGGAGACAAAAATAAACTCCAGGGAGTGGCTCCCCGGATGATGGTGATTTTAGTGGCAGGCCTTACTGGAACGTGAGTCTGCACAGTGTTAATAACAATCACTCTGATGGGAAACGAACCCACACAACCAAGGGGAAGAGGAGAAGAGGAGAGGGGAAGAGAAAAGGGAGAAGGGGATGGGGATGGAGAGGGGAAGGGGAGACGAGACGTAGAGTTCTCAACAGACCTGAAAATTAAGGCCCTACCCTACCCTAACTAGGCCGGCCCGAGGCTCGGCCCGACCATATCAATTAACATAATGTTAGGCCATTAGATGGTTCAATATACTGAGTGTGTGAGAGAACGGCATAGCATCAATGCTAGCGAGCTAAAATGAGGTCCATCTTTGCTCTAGAAAACGCCAATGTTCCCATCGCGCTCACCGAATAATCGGAAAAGACCTCTGAACATCGCCAATCAGCTCAAAACCACGGACAGCGCATTAGTTTCAGAGAAAAAAGCGTGCAAAAGCTGTGACTAAAATGTGGTTGGTCATAGAGACATGGTGCGGGTGGGGCCCTAGCAACGGTGCACAGCAACCGGAACGGTTAAAAAAAAAAGGAAAATAGCAGTCAATATTATAGCGATATCAAATGCCTCAAGATTTCCAAAACAACAAGTCAACAAGATACTGCACTTTTTCACCCTTCAGTGTGTATTCGAGTCTTTTGTGAGCAGTTCAACAGTGGCATGACTGAGGTACTTACGCATTTCCATTGCTGACCCACGGCAAAGGCCAGGTTTGGTTTGGTATGGGTGTTCCATTGCGCAGAGAGGAAGCTTCTTGTGTGTCAAACAACAGTAGTGTGGCGTTGGAGGCCCATTGGCTGTGTCACTCCATTTGATGATGTTTGGCTGTAACCCCAATCCATCGACAACCATTCTCTACCCCAATCTAAGCATAACCGCAAGCGCGGGAGCAGCGCAGTTTGAGCGGTAGTCTGACCGTTGTTCCCGCATGTCGGACTAATGCTCCATCGGAATTACGTGCAGATCCAGTCTTCTGCAGATCAGCTTCCACCAACATTGAAGGAGGTGGTGTTAGGAGGTGGTGTTAGAAGGACGTGTTAGGAGGTGGTATTAGAAGAAGTTGGTGGAAGCTGATCTGCAGAAGACATGATATTGTAAATTCATTCACTCCTGCTGGTATTCGCACCTGCCATATATACAGGGGACTTCAATTCCCAAAACAAGGTTTGGGGTTACAACCAAACATCATCAAATGGAGAGACACAGAGCCAATGGGCCTCCAGCACCAACACACTACTGTTTGACCCAAAAGAGCCCCCAAGCTTCTCTGCACGATGGAGCACCCATACCAACCCAGACCTGGCCTTTGCCGTGGGTCAGCAATGGAAATATGTCAGCACCTCAGTCATGCCACTTGACCTGTTCACAAAAGACTTGCTGAAGGGTGAAAGTGAAGTATCTTGTTGACTTGTTTTGGAAGAGATGGGCGAGTACCTGTCTCTGCTTCAAGAGCCACAACAAAGTGCAGATATTTTTTGACCCCAGGGGTTAACTGGGGACAGGGAGGAACTCCTTATATGGTCAGTGCACTCTATAGTAGGGAGGATTAACACAAAAAAAATGAGATATTTGAATTAAGTGAAATCACTGAATATACCTTTAAGTAGAACCTGGCAACAGCAGACGTTATGATTATGGACGATTCAGTGCCACAGAGCTTGTGGGTGTCGGGAAGAGTCAACCAGATGATACCTGATGCAAAGGGAAGAGTCACATATGATACGTGGGGCTTGTCAGATGTGTGCAGGACAAGACGAAGACAAACACTGGAAAGACCTGTGCACAAGCTATGCCTCATCTGTGAGACGTACACTTAAGTTTATTGTTTTCATGATAAAGTTTCACCCACATGTTGCCACATACATATGCCTGGTACACGGAAAACATTCAAGTTCATCCAAGTGTCGACATAAACCTATGCCAGTGCACACCATTACATTCACACACATACCTACCTAAGCAGTTACATGCAATGACATTTACTCACGTGTCACCATATACCTATACCGCTGCACGCCATTACATTCACACACATACCTAAGCCATTACGAGCAATGACATTCACCCACATGTCGCCACATACATAACGCCTGCTACACGCGATGACATTCACCAACAGTGACGTGGTATAATAATGTTAAGATAAAATACAGTGTAGAGGTGTATTATGATATGGTAGCAGACCATGGTCGTGCTCTGTGAGGAGGCCCGGGTCCACAGTTACACTCTTGATAGGCTCCGTGAAGAGGCCTGGTCCAGGGTCACACTCTTGATAGGCAGCTGGGGGTCCATAATACAAGTCCATGGAACTGCAGAGTGGGAGACAAATTAACTCCGGGGAGTGGCTCCCCGGATGATGAGTTAGTAGCAGGCCTTACTGGACCGTGAATCTGTACAGTGCTAATAACAATCGCACTGATGGGAACCCACACAACCAAGGGGAGGAGGAGAAGAGGAGAGGGGAGGAGTAAAGGGAGGAGGGGATGGGGAGGGGAAGAGGAAGACGTAGAGTCCTCAACGCGCCTGAAAATTAAGGCCCGGCCCTACCCTACCCTAACTGGGCCAGCCCGAGGCTCGGCCCGACAATAACAATTACCATGATGTTAGGCCACTAGATGGTTCAATATACTGAGTGTGTGAGAGAACAGACTTATCGCCAAAAAGGGATGTATGTAACTCTGCTGTGGTATGGCGCTGGGGTGCTGGTGATTTCAGACTATTCCACTATGACGCGCTTTTGGCTTCCATCTTGGATGCTAAAGCATAGCATCAATGCTAGCGAGCTAAAATGAGGTCCATCCTTGCTCTAGAAAACGCCAATGTTCCCATCACACTCACCAGATAATCAGAAAAGACCTTGAACATCACCGATCAGTTCAAAACCATGGACAGCGCATTAGTTTCAGAGAAAAAAAAGAGTGCAAAGGCAGCAACTAAAACATAAGCTAAGGTGGTTGGTCATACAGACACGGTGTGGGCGGGGCCCTAGCAACAGTGCACATAACCGGAGCGGTTAAAAATGGAAAATAGCAAGACAATGTTATAGCGATATCAAACGCCTCAAGACTTCCAAAACAAGTCAACAAGATACTGCACTTGACTGAGGTACTGACGCATTTTCATTGCTGACACACTGCAAAGGCCAGGTCTGGGTTGCTATGGGTGTTCCATTGTGCAGAGAGGAAGCTTCTTTTGGGTCAAACAACAGTAGTGTGTTGCCGTTAGAGGCCCATTGGCTCTGTGTCACTGTTTGGCTGTAACTCCAATCCTTGTATTGGGAATTGAAGTCCCCTGCATAGAAGGCATGGACAATGGTACCAGTGGGAGTGAGTGAATTCACATCATCATATGTCTTCTGCAGATCAGCTTCCACCAACATGGAAGGAGGTGGTGTCAGGAGGTGGTGTTAGAATGACGTGTTAGGAGGTGGTATTAGAAGGTGGTGTTATTAGAAGAAGTTGGTGGAAGCTGATCTGCAGTATGCCATTAAAGAGTTGAGATTTTTCCCAGTCGACTTGTCAGACAGTAAAGTCGAAGTTGAGTCTATGCGTCGTTTTATGACGGGGGGAGTCCCCGGGAAGACTTTAACAGGGGGTGGGTGGGGGTGCGCGAGCATGCTCAAATACGGAGCTTGTCAAACGGGGCCACTCCAATATGGCCTCTCCGGCACAGAAACCCATTAGAAAAGACATACACTAGCTAGGCAACACACATTGTATGTATCTATGGCAAGGCGCCGATTATCAAAACATAAAAATGTAATAGTAAACACTAAACGGTGCAGGCACACACACACTGGCACAGAGACCAGAAAAGAGAAAGAAACAGATATGGGGCATAATTAGCACACAGCGCAGCGCAGCAGCCGCTAACCATAAGAACACAATACAAAATATAACATTAACACTAGTGGCACAGCAGCGAGCTTCAGAACACAATAGAAGACATATTCAGGACAGTCACCGTCAGCATGGGGGGGTATAAAGTTTAGGGATAAAGTTTGCACGCTTCTGCCTTCTTCTCTGACACAGCGCAATTTAACTTCAGCCAGTCAATTAGTGGGACATCGCTGAGAGCGCAGAGAACGTGCACACACAGCTGACAGATAGGTTGTTAATTAAGGCTGAACTCCGATGCAGTTTCAAAGGGAAATAAAGAAGACAATAATCAATCCTACAGTGAATTCTGTACACACGCAGAGATCAAAAATGATATGGGGAAAACAAATGAAAACAACAGATGTACAAGCTCACAAAGTGACACGTTGTGAGCTTGGGGTTACAACCAATCATCATCAAATGGAGAGACACAGAGCCAATGGGCCTCTAGCACCAACTCACTACTGTTGTTTGAACCAACAGCATGTGTACCAAGGTGCTCCCCCGCTCGATCATGATTGGAGGAACAAAAACAAAACCTAAGGTGTTTTGACCCCAGGGGTTAACTGGGGACAGGAAGGAACTCCTTATACGTCAGTGCACTCTATAGTAGGGCGGATTATCACAAAAAAAGTGATATTTGAATTAAGTGAAATCACTGAATATACCTTTAAGTTAGCCGCAATTTGCAACTCTAGATTTTTTTATAATGGGATGAATCTAGAGTTGCAATACCCTCCATTGACTCCCCACTCATCATTTTGCGTTTGCGATCTGCTTGTCTTAAACGACGTTAAACTCACCAACATTGCAGCTGTAGTCCAAGCTTGAATTATTCTCTTTCAATCTGCAAAGCTTGTTTTTCATAAAAATCCCCCGTAGACATGTTATGAGCTACTTTCTGTCAAGAAATTCTGTGCAAGTGATTCTTTTGCTGGAGTTTGGAAGCGCTCGTCGTAAGTCACTGAACGTCCCTGCATGCATCTGATTCGCATTTGCACATAATGCAGGAGGCAGCAGCGCGACCCCTTAAAACAAACGAGCGCTTCCAAACTCCAACATTTCTTCTTCTTGACAGAAAGTAGCTCATAACATGTCTACGGGGGATTTTTATGAAAAACAAGCTTTGCAGATTGAAAGAGAATAATTCAAGCTTGGACTACAGCTGCAATGTTGGTGAGTTTAACGTCGTTTAAGACAAGCAGATCGCAAACGCAAAATGATGAGTGGGGAGTCAATGGAGGGTATTGCAACCCTAGATCCATCCCATTATAAAAAAATCTAGAGTTGCAAATTGCGGCTACCTTTAAGTAGAACCTGGCAACAGCGGACGTTATGATTATGGACGATTCAGTGCCACAGAGCTTGTGGGTGTCGGGAAGAGTCAAGCAGATGATACCTGATGCAAATATGGTAGCAGTCCATGGTCGTGCTCTGTGAGGAGGCTGGGTCCACAGTCACACTCTTGATAGGCTCAGTGACGGCTCCGTGAAGAGGCCTGGTCCACGGTCACTCTTGATATAGGCAGCTGGGGGTCCATAATACAAGTCCATGTAACTGCAGAGTGGGAGACAAAAAGAAACTCCCGGGAGCGGCTCCCCGGATGATGAGTTAGTGGCAGGCCTTACTGGACCATGACGGAGTCTGTACAGTGTTAATAACAATCACACTGATAGGAAACGAACCGTACCCTAACCTACCCTAACTGGGCCAGCCCGAGGCTTGGCCCGACCATAACAATTACCATAATGTTAGGCCACTAGATCAATATACTGAGTGAGTGTGTGAGAGAACGGACTTATCGCTGAAATAAAGGATTTATGTAACCAACATTGGCTGTTAACACAATGAGTGCCATCTGCTGGACGAAAGTGGTATGGTGCTGGTGATTTCAGGCTATTCCACTAGGACTCACGTCCGCTTTTGGCTTCCTTCTTGGATGCTAAAGCATAGCATCAATGCTAGCGAGCTAAAATGAGGTCCATCCTTGCTCTAGAAAACACCAATGTTCCCATCACGCTCACCGGATAATCAGAAAAGTCCTCTGAACATCGCCGATCAGTTAAAAACCATGGACAGTGCATAAGCTTCAGAGAAAAGTGCGTGCAAAGTGAGTGAATTCACATCATCATATGTATTCTGCAGATCAGCTTCCACCAACATGGAAGGAGGTGGTGTTAGCAGGTGTTGTTAGAACGACGTGTTAGGAGGTGGTATTAGAAGTTGGTGGAAGCTGATCTGCAGAAGACATGATAATGTGAATTCATTCACTCCTGCTAGTACTTGCACCTGCAATATATACAGGTCCATCTCAATGAATTAGAATATTGTAAAGAGTCCTTGGGTTTCTTGAAAGGCGCTATATATAAATATAAAGGCGCTATGTATAAAAGTTATAATTATAATAGTGTAAAAGTTCATTTTTTCCCCTAATATAATTCAAAAAGTGAAACTTTCATATATTCTCAATTCATTGTGCATAAAGTGAAGTATTTATAACTTTTTGTTTTAATCTTGATGACTATGGCGTACAGCTAATGAAAATAAACAAACATCACAACAAATTAGAATATTTTACGAGACCACAAAAAAATGTCGACCATCTGAAAAGTATATTAATGTGTAGAGAGAGCGCTTTGTCTGACGATGTGCATTTTATTATTTAACAGTTTGCAAAAAAAATAGACGGTAGCACATGCTGTTGACTGCCTGTTTCATGGAGGCGCTTTTCTAAGTAGGCTTCCTCAAAGACGCTTTACATGTTATGTATTGGTGCTTAAATCCTTTTAATGAGCAGCGACGCGTTTTGATGTGAATATAAGCTTCACCACTAAACTATGCCCTCCAAATATTTACAGCTTGGTTAAAATCTTGGTTAAAAGCACTCGAAATAAATAACCTTTGAGCACCCAAGGTTCTTCCATTAAAACGATAGTTTGGACTATAGCTCGAAAATCTCTGCCGAAGCTCGAATCCTAAAAACAGGGCTTGGGCCTTACATTACACCCCTAGTCATGATACACCATAAGCCCATGGTGGCTTGGCTTGCAGCCTTATGAAGTTATGATTTTTTCCAGAAAACTATGGGGAAAATGAATCGACTTTCAATCTGTGGCACTACAAAATGGCCGTCACTAGGCCGTGATGCTATGCTTTAGCATTCAAGATGAAAGCCAAAAGCGGACGTGCGTCATAGTGGAAATTGCGACCGTAGTGAAAACTGCCACCCTTAGAACTCCATATATCGAGTTGACCTGTTCTGACATACCATATGTTGATCTGACCTCCTCAAACCCTGTACACTCAAGACATGCTCCATATATGGCCAGTACAGAATAAATAAAAGTACAATTTGGTTTTTGAGTGGTGTAAACCACTCCTACGACTGGCTTTGTTAGTCTGTCTGTCTGTGCTCAAAAAATGAGCATGGTTGTTTGACATACTACACTGATGAAGACAGCATGTTAGAATAACGATGAAGACATTGATGAAGAATGAAGAACTTGGTAAACTGGCGAGTTCTCCGGTATCCAAGCGGACCTGGAGGCTCTGGAGATACAGAGGATAAATTAGGCTAACAGCAGGCCTAGCATTTTGAACATTATCAAAAATCCTCATAAAACCTATCCTCCCTACCCTGTATTGATGCCAGGGTCCCAGCTCCGCAAAATAAAACTCTATAACAGGGAATATAGTATGCCACCAATTCCAAACATATTCCCATATTGCCAAAATGAATGATGAAAGCATCAACATTATATGCTCCAGGTTCTCTCACCCTTAGGTTGGTCTTCCAAACAAACACCTAACTCAGGCTTCTGGCAAACAGAAGGCCTCAAACCATGGCCACCCCTTTTATGCACTCCCCTTAAAGGGGTAGCAGGTGCTAAGACTCAGTGGCCTCAGTTAAATGCACAAAATGTATTCAGAATGAATGAATTCATTCCGAACAGAGATTCATACCCAACTGTTTACATGGAACCTGAATACGAGTATTCCTAATCCTATTCCTCAATTGTTTACATGACCAAAGCATTCATTCGGAATATAACTTTGGACTATAGAGATGGCCAACCCATAACCGTTATCCCTTAAGAAATGAATAACAGAACACTAACACTAACAGCTATTATCTGATAAAATAAAATAAAAATATATTTTGAAGCGCAGTCCCTGCAACCACACGCGACCTCCACCCAAAACAAGCGCATTTTATAAAATTGGTGTATTTGAATTTTTCTAATGGGTAAAATAGCGCATTTCTGCGCACATAAAATGTATCCAAATGGCCATCCCTGCTTAGACATGGGCATAAAGCACTATAGTCTACTAAGGGCAGACATGTGTAAAATAATACATTCGGAATAAAGTGTTTATATGGTGATCTATACCGATTCAAACGGTATATACCACCCCTCCAGACCGGAATGAAAATTCATTCGCTCATGTGTTTACATGAGCATTTTTATTCTGATGACTGGAATGAATCCATTCATTCCGAATGAATTTCTGCATGTAAATGGGGCCACTGATCCTATTGTGTGGCCTGTAAATCTAAGGGGCAAACACTTTAAATGGTGTACTTCAGTGTTCTGGAAACAAACATTAACACAAAATGTACACCTGTGATCTGTTACGGAAAGTCTGAGAACATGGACACCATCTTACATTTCCAAACCTAGTCAATGCTGTACCTAGTAGCAGGGACGTGCACACATAGACATCAAAGGGGGCTTCAGCCCCTGCCCTTTTACCCGTCTGTAAAACAACTGCCCTCTCCAGACCACGAATGCAGCCTTTAGTACATGGTGAAAGAAATGCAAATGCCACTCTTTTCCATGCCATGCCGGAAGGCAGCGTTCAGGAGAATTGCTTTTTATCCCCGAAGTCTACTGAACTTGAACACAGCTAAAATTTGTTTAGAAATCCATGTCGCATCTCCACTAGCTTAAAGAGTGCTGGCTTGCACCCCGAAAATAGCTGATCTACAAGCTCTCAATGTGTCGTGGTGCGACGCGTTGTGAGCTTGTAGATCTGCTTTTTTCGCTAATTTTGACCCTCTTAACAGGATTTCAATCCCTGCCCCCTGTCTAGTAGGCCACTGCAGCAACCAGTGTCCGATAACAAGATATGGATGCTGTGCGTAGAGCCTATTCCTGGATGACAATCAGTGGTGGAAAGAAATTACTTTTACTTAAGTACAGTTTTGAGGTATTTGTACTTTACTTGAGTATTTCTAATTTCCAGTACTTTTACTTCTACTCCACTACATATAGGACAAGGACTGACAGATACAGAGATCTCCATATATGGACATATACTGTAGGTCGGATTGGCGGTGCGACTTGTATATGAATAAAAAGGTGATATTTATTCAAAATGGACCTACTGTTTGGCAAACACTTTGTTAATTAGCACTCAGGGTTTTACAGTGGGTTCTGGTCAGATGGAGGCTCCACAGTATCTCTGAGGTAATATGCTGGAGTTATGTCTTACCACTGGAACAAGGGATGGCATGCAGGGGGGAATAAATCATGTCAATGGTGCTACACACACATTGAAATCCTCAGTGTAAATTTAAAACTGATGGTTTTACTGTTACAGTTGAGATAAAATGTGCCTTCTCTTCCATTATGGCTAACCATCTCTGACTGGCCAAGTTGTCTTAAATATGATAATCACCGTGGAAATTTTGTTTATGCCTTGTTTGCAGCGAGCGCTCATTGTTGAAACACCAATTGTTGAAATTGTGACACCATTTCAACAAATAATTGTCTCTGCCAGGCCACAAAGGCCCAGTCGATGTCTTTCTTTTTTGTGCCACTGTCTGTGAACGTGTGCGTGAGTCTGGAGCTATAACCTTGACAACCTCTGGACCACTCGGGTGCCAAACCGCCATTGGAATAACAATCCATGAACAACAACTATATTATTTTTATGTTTTTCATGCCTGCACAGTATTACCCCTGCCCAGCAACCCGTGCCATTTTATCATGATTATTTGTGAGGACCTATTATATGAAGATATAGGTTGAAGTGGTCCTTTAAAGGACCACTTGACCACTTTTCAACGTATCTTCATATAATTAGTATGAGGATATTGAGGTAACTGTCCCTTTGACTTATATCAATCCCATTGATATTGGCTTAACCCTGTCTTCTGCCCTGAAGACCATGCCAAACTAGCAAAGTGTGTTGGAATTAGATGGGTGGCTGACATGTAGTCGGACCAGTTTGTTTTGGGAGGTCTTACTCTAGTAGTTTTAGTGACATTGAGATGTTGGAGGTCCAAGTGGTGCACGCATAATCAAAATGGTTGAAATCATGCCCAAAGATCTCGTTCTTTACTTGACTTTCTTGATCGAGAGGAGCGAGAGAGACAGAGAGAGAGAGCATGTTGGGCAAGACCTACGCTGTAGAGTGTATTGGCGGGAAGTAGCAGGATTTTGGCGGAAGTACCGCTCAAGGAAATTACGCTTTAAAATCTGTTTAAGGGTTGGTTGGTTGGTTGAAAAATGTACGTATCCGGGCCGGGGAAATACCTGTACATCTGACGGATGTTCCAGCCCGACACTTCCGGTGATACACTCTCTGCCTTAGGTTGTGACCAGGCTTTTCTCTTACACTTCCGCAGATACACACTCTGCCTTAGGTTGTGACCAGGCTTTTCTCTTACACTTCCGCAGATACACACTCTGCCTTAGGTTGTGACCAGGCTTTTCTCTTACACTTCCGCAGATACACACTCTGCCTTAGGTTGTGACCAGGCTTTTCTCTTACACTTCCGCAGATACACACTCTGCCTTAGGTTGTGACCAGGCTTTTCTCTTACACTTCCGCAGATACACACTCTGCCTTAGGTTCTGACCAGGCTTTTCTCTTTGCAGATGAACAAGGCTGCATGGGACCGAGGCTAGAGAGAGAGAGAGAGATTTACAATCTCATGACAATTAAGTGACATAACGTGGTGAAATATAGGTGCACTTGCCACTTGTTTTACTAATATACTAAAAGACGATGTCCGGCTATAAATGCTTCGCCTTCCAACAAGACATACAGTTCACACAGTGAATCAAGTAATTTACAAGCTTATAAGAATAACAGCTGGTGGAGATCTGTGCTCTATGGAGATCACCTTTTGTTTAAAGATATTTTATTTTGACATAGTATATTGCACATAGTATTCACTGACTAGTAGAACACTTTTCTAAAGACAAAAGTGTCATACTGTGAATTTAGTATAGGTCTATAGATAGATCGATACCTTTATTGATCCTGTGGGGGATTGCATGTACCATGACGGTCCAATTACTTATTCATGAAATTGCAAGTAAAAATCATATTCCCTTCAGAAATCAATATGGATATGATAAATCATGTCCATGAAGACAATGACCTCCCAGAGTTGTGATTTTATTGATTACAGATGTATTGTACGGAGCACAGACAGATCAATGTCTTTATTGATTACAGATGGATTGCACGGAGCGCAGACAGATCAATGCAACATTTAACCCCCTGTAGTTTAATCTCTCTAGTCTTCCTGTTCACTGCATGCCAACAGGTTCCCCATTGCTTTGCTTCCACTTTCTTTTTCGTTGTCTCCTATTTAATATGATCAGCATATTATTGGGAAATTCATTAAAAAAATGGTCTAGGCATTACCACTTAAAACTGAAGGTTTAACTGTCAAAAGAAATAAAATAAAATATCTGAGTGTACCCATGCATGCATGCAGGTTCATTCGATTTGGTTCCACTTACTTTTTTATAGACCGCGGGTGAAATACTGTAAACTAGTTTACGCACATGACAGTCCGATTACTTAGTCGTGAAATTGCAAGTAAAAATCCTATTGTCCTAAGAAAACCGAGCTGTATTTATATGGATATGAAGACAATGGGTATGTCCACAAAAAACAATGAAGCTCCCAGAGTAATGACTTTTGTGATTTTGTGCAAATGGTTATTGATTGAGAACAGATGGACTGCGTGGAGCGCAGATCAATGCAACATTCGGCCCCACATGGTTCACTTAATCTCTTTATGCTTCCTGTTCTTAATCACATCATTTCAACACTCTGCAGGTGCGAGTTCCCTGCTGCTCTGTCTCCACTCTGTTGGCTTAGATTTCATATGATCAGCAAAGTTTTGAAAATGCACAAACCTCGACAGGCATTGTTGGTACTTAAATTAAAATAAAATCACACGCGTGTGAAGTGAGGGGTGCTCTTATCATCATACATCATCATTCATCACATCCCCCTCCTATTAAGTTCCTATATTACTACTGTATATACAGGTTTAATGTTTGTTTTTAGTTCAATGTTTGTTTTAAAAACACCATTAACAATAAAGAGAATTTAATGTTTGTTTTGTCACCGTTTGTTTTACATCATCATTACATCACCTAATCATATAGCAACATGAGTTAGAATTCCCTCCTCGATGATAAGAGCGCCCCTCACTTCACATGGGTGTGATTTTTTATCCTCAAGTCCAATCCGGCTAATCACTTGTGGCGTCCTCAATTTTCTCTCCTCACTTTTTATCCTCAGTACGTTACATATACATTGCTCAGCCAAATCATCGCTATAGGGGTGCTCAGCCAATCAAATCATTGCTATGGGGTGCTCTGCCAATCAAATCATCGCTATGAGGTACACACAAACACACAAAGCTGGGCATAGGAGCGCCGCTCAAAAACTGCATTTTAAGGCTTAACAGTCAAACAATCAAATCAAATATCTGATAGTGTACAAATGGACCCAATTGGTTCCATTGTACACTATCTGAGTTACAGACCGCCAGAGTCCACTCCCTCAAGTGGAACCCGCTCAAAAACCCCTGTGGGTCCCCGGACCCCACGTTTAGAACCAGTGATCTACGGCCTACACTTTTTCTCAATTGCGATGTGAAATTTGATATCTCAAAATGATGGATGCTGCGCACCAATTTTGGACAACATAGCTGACCATGCACAACATGTTTTGATTACTCCAAGTATCCACAGAACTCATTTGGCAACAGTATGCAATTTCGTCAAAATTTTCCAGTAAAATATGACTATGGTGAGAGTTTTATATATGAACAAAACTGTCCATTTTTTGTTACAGGTTCAGTGAGGTCAGTGAGTTTCACCTTCACTTGCCGTCAAACAGAAAGCATTTAGTCAAGGCAAAAAATGAAAATAAACTGTGGTCATGTGGATTTGGCCATGCAGTGCCTGCATGGCATCTTCTGCTCTCCCTGTCTGATGTTTGTTTTGGCAGGATGCTGGACGAGACAATGATTAATGTCACTGACAAAGAATGTTCTGATGAAGCTTCTCTCAAAAATGATCAATTTAATATACCATGACACAGCCTTCTAAAGTCATAAAGAACTTCCAGGCATTAATGGTGTGCTGTTTGTTGTTTTGGCATGGGCTCAGTGCCAGAATGAACCATGAAGACATTTCTTTTTGTAGAAGGATTATACAGTTGGGTGCCACCGATATTGTCCCTTATCATTTGACCCATTTAGGCCTGACCTCAAAATTTAAAAAAATCCTTCTAAATCCTCCAGTTTTCTGAAATAAATATTTTCACGATTTTTCAAAAATAGCAGACCTACAAGCTCGTAGCGCGCCACTCGGTGGCGCGCTATGAGCTTGTAGATCTGCTATTTTTCAATAGCTAAATTATAACATAATGTTTAAAACACCAAAAGGGGTTCCCGCCCAAAATGGGTTAACTGTCCTTTTGCGCAGATCACGCAAACCTCAGCAAAAAGAAAAGGACAATATCGATGGCCTCCAACTGTAGTCAGCATTTTTGATCTGGTTTGGATCTTCTCCAGGTCAGCCTGATCAATCTGACCTGTCTCTCTTGCGCTATACATCAAACTGGTTTCAATTGGACAGCGCCAATATTCCATTGACATTAGCCAGAATGCTCTGGATATTTCATCCCTCCCGTAATGCTATGCAACCGAAATACGTATGATAAAGGTACATAAAAATACACTGTCATTCTCCAATGATGCAATCTATCAACACACATCTTCTCAAATTCAAACACATCTGTGTTGTTGGGATCATTTTATAGGACATCCAGGTGCCCAAAATGTTCATGTCAAGGACTGCCAAAATGACACTCATTGGCTCGTTTGAAAATATATGCCAAGGACCCCCATAAGAGATGATTTTTACGGCTCTAGCAGTGATTTTCAAACATTTTCATTTCAAGGGCCACCAGTTTTACCTGAATTAGGCTAAGGTCCCCTATTTAATGGCATTTCTATCTCTGGGACTCCAATGTATATTGTAAAAACTAAGTAAATTTAACTCTGTAACGGGTCCATTTGGTTACATTTGTACACTCTCTGAGTTACAGACTCATAAGGGTCCATTTGGTTCCTAATTGAAGGGTCCATTTGGTTCCATTTGTACACTCTGAGTTACAGACCCATAAGGGTCCATTTGGTTCCTAACTATAATTTAGCTGGGGACCCCCCTGGAACTCCCTCAAGGACCCCTGGGGGTGCATGCTGAAAAATAGCAGATCTACAAGGTGACGCGTTGTGAGCTTGTAGATCGGCTATTTTCAGCTTGTGTAAATTCATTACGACGGCATCAAGGCCCGCCAAAATACATTTTAGCTGACTAAATCAACTGTAGATTTAGTCGACTAAAATCGTATGATATTTAGTTGACTAAAACTAGACTAACACTAAAACATTCCAGGTGACTAAAATGAAAAAATAAAAAACCTGAAATGAAATCCATTCAAGAGACTATGACTAAAATTTGACTAAAGATTTGCTGCCAGAAACAACACTGCTACTGAATTGGGATTATGTTTGGGGCCACGGCACTGTATTGAAATTAAAGTCATTTTATATTGATATATTGTATTTTCATGCAGTGAGCATTATTGATAGTGTGCAGTGTGCTTGAAATGCAGTGTGTGTGTGGGGGGGGGGGGGGGGGGACCCTGTAATAGTATTGTGTTATTATTGCACATTGGTTACTCTGTCTCTCTGTCACAGCGAGAGTCTCCAAGAGAAGGTGGAAGCAATTACAGGACAGCTTTGTGAAATACAAAAACCCCCCGAAATGTCCAGGGTGGCTCCGCTAGCGACAATGACCATTATGTCATTCTTACTGCCCAGAAGGTTAGCAGTTGTTTTTCTAAACAAAATAGTACATTTTCCTTTTTTTTGTTCAATTATTTTCATCATAGTACAACACACATTTTTGCACAATAACATTTATTACTGTTATTTACAAAGTTTGTACAACGTTTGTAATTTATATAAAGAAACGATGATGTATTTCTTTGTAACTCTAAATGTACTCTCTATAGCGTCTATACCGGTAGTCTACATCTGGGGGGAGACACACCCATGGACCTCAGCTGTGAGGAAGATGAGGTGGTGACATCAGCTGTGAGGAAGATGAGGTGGTGACAGGACCACAGAAGTTGGACAGAGGACTGCCAGCCCCCTCACCACACCCCAGAGTGCAGGTCTTGTCATCAGGGTCTGCCTCACTCAAACCCACACAGCCTATAGCCGAAAGGCCGACGAGAAAAGGCGGGGAACCATAAATGAAATAGTTACTGTGACCAACAGCTGTAAGACATTCTGACAGCAGAAAGAGCCTGTGTGCCAACCCAAATAATGAGGAAGGAATGTTTCTATTCGCCTTCAGCCCTGTCCCCAGGCTGAACTAACAATCCCCCCCGCCTCCCCCAGGATCCAGGCACGCGCACAAGTGCACATCTTCCATGCAGTATACCTTGCAGAACCTGGAAGATGCAGAATGTGATGGACACGCCCGAGGTCTTCCTTAGGTTACAACTTATAAGATCAACCCGACATGTCAGCAACAACAGACAACCCACCCACAAGCCTGAGCTTTTCAGGCCTATCCAACTATGTCCCACCACCACCTTCAAGGACATGTCACACTAATGCAACTCCTTGCAACAAAACAGTTTTAAGTACATGTCACACCAATGCAACTCCTTGCAACGAAACAGTTCTAAGGACATGTCACATGAATGCAACTCCTTGCAACTGCCATTGGGGATAATGGTTTCATGCAACTATACGTGCAACTACTCGCAACCGTTTGGTTGCAAGGAGGAGTTGCATGGCAAATCATTGCCATGCTCATTATTAATTGTGGAAGTGTGTGGAAAAAAACTGTGTCTTTCTCACATCGTATGGCTGCTGCAATTCATCAGCCAGCCTTCTCAGTCAAAGACCATTCACACACCTGCCAAATTCAATCAATCCCTCACCCAGCTAAAATGATTGACAGTCCACCCCCGCACCGTGTGAAGTGCTACACAGTGACTTTCTGATGTGTCATTTCAACGCGAACGCTACATTCTCACGTTCCTCCCCCCGTGAGCCGTTTGCCAACGAAACATCAACACACCCGACCACTCGTCTGGCTGAAGAGAGAGGACATCCAGTCTGCCCAAAGAGAATAACACTCACAGACCTCCTCTGACACATTCCTTTTGTTTCACAGAGATGTCAGATTGGGCGGTTGGACTCAATTCTTATATTCTTCCCCAACCAATGTCTGGGAGCCAGCCCAGAGGACATTCTTACTGGGTCAACAGAGAGAAGGAGAGGCAGGCAGGCAGGCAGGCAGGCAGGCAGGCAGGCAGGCAGGCAGGC
>NC_136797.1:15415667-15470667 GCF_951216825.1 Electrona antarctica
GGAAAGTCTGCGTTCATGATTTGAGGCTTTTTGTTCAAAATGGGCCAATCCTGCAAACTGAAAGCCAATGTTAGCCAATCAGGATGGAATCTGAAATATCGGACAGATCTGTCTTGAACACAAGACGGACGGACGGACGGACGGACGGACGGACGGACGGACACACACACACACACACACACGGACGGAGTGCAAAACATACTCTCTCCCCATGCCTTCGGCCTGGTGGTGACAACAACAACAATTTGGATCAGAACGTGATGTACAACTTTTGAAAATGTTAAGTATAGACAATTATTTGCAGGCCAGATTTTTGGGTCTAATGCCGTTCTCAAGAGAGTCCGAACACACGCACTGTGACGCACAGTATTACTGACTTTGCAACATGTTCTAAATCAAAATTTTAAAAACACAATATTTTACAAAATGTTTCTTATAAGCTCATTGGTCAAGCTCACCGATACGGAGTTCGTCCAAAAAAAGTCAAACAATTAGCCGATAGATATATCGGCCAGACCGACATATCGCTCTCACACAGTATATTTACAGGTAAGCCAAAGTACACGACGGAGAACGGAATCCGAGATCAGAGAGGCAGGCTGAGCTACTGGTGCTCAGCCAATAGACTCATCATCGGCGTGGAAATGTCTGCGGGGAGATATGGCCAAAGAAACACCCCCGTTCAATTCACAACTGTTAACGGACTAACGAGCTCAGTGAGTGGTATGGCAGGTCTGAGAGGCTGAAGACTAACAGAGGTCTCCTGTCCTCCATCGACCATCAGCATTACTTCACTCCCTTTAATGCAGACGACCCAATGCTTGAGGGACTCATCCGCATCAACGATTAGTTGACACACAGACGTGAAGTTAAGCAGCTGGTGTCCTGGCGTGGTCGCAATGACCCAGAGCTTCACTTTATACGGCTGAGCAATATATCGATACTGATGTGGTGATGTGAGGACTAGATATCATTATGGGATTTGGGATACCATGATATTGAGATGTTATGGCGTCGGTTGGTGTCGTCTTTTCCTGGTTGTAATCACTTATGACTTCATGAAAAGCAAAAAAGTAGCCCATCTAGTTCACAGCGCACTGCATTTTGAAACTATTTTTTTTTAGTTTTGTCTTATATTATTGTCACATATTATCGTCACAATATCCATAGAGGTATTTGGTCACACATATTGTGATATTTGATTTTAGTTGATTATAATAACGATTTATAATAACAATAATACTTAACTTGGTGCAGTTTGAAAACAACCAAATCACCTACATTCAATGTAGCCTTTTCACCAAACCCTTTCTTCATTTTTAGAAACCTTTTCTACAAGGTTCCTAACAATCTGGTTCCTAACATCAAGGACCACCGGGGGTTCCAAATGGACCCTTTTGCGTCTGCAACTCTGAAAGTGTACATTTGCACAAAGGCAGAGTTAAGAATGACTGTATACTGTATTGCGAATAATATCAGTTCTCAGGTTCCATCGTGTGCAGGTGCGAGTGGGCATGGAGACAGGTGCACACATGTGTGGAGTGAAGAAATGGTTCTGCTCCCTCCAAGTTTTCTTGATGACATTTAGCCAAACCGTTCTGCATTTATCAGCACAATTACTGCTGTGATATTTAGCCAACAAGCATCTCCATTTACCTATCACATTCAGGGCTCTATGTGTGCGTGTGCGCGTGCATGTGTGTGTGTAGCACAACCTTGGTGCTTAACTTCAGCAACTCTAATGGGATGTAATCATCTAGCTGGACTTGTCACTGCACAAGAGAACAGGGCTGTTATGGAACCTACAGTACACTTACTTAACACTCCTCCTGAAGTGACATGATGAACATCTGCAGAAGTTACTATTTAAGAAATGTCTCAATGGTCTTCAGTTAATGGCCTGTTTACTTTCCTTTATTTTTTCCCTTCTTTCCCTGAAAGTCCAATTTGACATGCAGGTGGTAAAGCAATTAATATCCGCAAATGGTTTCTTAGAAAGTGATTACTTGGCGGCAGTACTATTAGAGTTTTGTTCATATCCATATAAGTGAAACCGCCAGGATAATTTGTTTATTTTTGGAACACAGTTCTTATTTGACGCAATATGTAAAAAAAAAAGTCTATGGGAATTCAGAATGTGGGAAAAAAACGCGACCCAGATAATATTGTTATAATCATTATTATTTTGTATTTGTGAAAATAATTACCTTTAAAATAATGAAATGCAATAAATGCGCTTTTGGCATTGCTATCATGTGACAATTTGTATTTTTATGTATCTATTTTGAGAGAAAGAGAGAGAGAGAGAGAGAGAGAGAGAGAGAGAGAGAGAGAGAGAGAGAGGAGAGAGAACCAGCTCCAAGCATCTGAACATTTCTATTCACTTGGGTCTACATTTTGGCGAGAGCTTTGAAGTGATACCATCTCATGATTTATTGTGAATTTTCAAAGATTTAAACTTTAGACGGTTGCTGTAGCACCACCACCACCAGGACTAGACCACCACCACCAGGACTAGCCCACCACCACCAGGACTAGACCACCACCACCAGGACTAGACCACCACCACCAGGACTAGCACCACCACCACCAGGACTAGACCACCACCACCAGGACTAGACCACCACCACCAGGACTAGCCTACCGGTTGAGGAGGTTTGGCATACAGGACTGGGCCTGTGTAAAACGTTTTGTTCAATTTCATGCAGATTTCGTGATTAGTTATAAGAAGAATCAGAAATACTAAGTGCAGGACTGCCATGACAATGGCTGCCCGGACCCCCGACTACAGAAATTGTCCCAGCAAATAGTTCCTAGAGTAGACAAGAGGCTATTCTTTATTTCTATAGTACATTGGTAGCCACTGGCGCTCTCCACTTTCTCCCCTGAGGTCTCCCATTCCTCTCTTTTGAAGTCTGACCCTCCATGTTCTAAGTCCCTGACTCTTTTTAATCACGGGTGGATGACTTTTGTTTTAAAGCCAAGGTAAGATAAACTGGCTATATTGAGTACATGTGGCTGGGAAAGCTCTGCTCTGAAACTATGCGAGAGAGAGAGAGAGAGAGAGAGAGAGAGAGAGAGAGAGAGAGAGAGAGAGAGAGAGAGAGAGAGGGAAGAGGGAGAGCTAGTAAACTGTCAGGGCGTGAGAGTCCACGGGTGGATAAGGATAGGGATAGGACATTGTCATACCGCGGTGGAGTATAAATTAACCAATTTATACCTGAGGACGATTCTACAAATGCCTTCTAAATCCTGGCAGTTTTCTATGTCAGTCGTGCTCAAACATTTTCATGTCAAGGACCCCTCAAAAATATATGAAATTGGCCGTCGACCCCCATCTGAAAATATGTTGTTTCAGGGACCCCCCCCAGATGATTTGTGTTCACTCTGAAAGAATATATATTCAAAGATTTGCACCACATTTTTACGATTTTTCAAAAACAGCACTAGCAATAGCACTCGGTGCTTGTATAGATCTGCTATGTTTCAATAGCTAAAGTATAACATAATGCTTAAAACACCAAAAGAGTTCCCGTCCTGAATGTGTTAAGCATGAGAGACAAGGAGAGGAGAGTTGATGAGAGCACTAATGAGGAGAACAAAGGACAATGGAGCGGTTTTTGGGCGGGAGTGCTGTGGGAACAAAGGAGAGAACATGAAAATTAGGTGGAATAAGCAGAAGTTTTGATGAGATGTACCATGCTGAAAACATGGCTAGGAGCCTTTAATGAACGGAGGTGAGATAAGACAGATACACACTGGCTATGGACTAGTAACATATTGAATCCTTTCAAATACTGCCAATTTAACATCAGAGTCAAGCCAAACAACACATGTACTTACAGTATCGCTTAATGAACATGGCGAAAATGATGCCATTTTGACGACTTTCATCCCCAGAAACGAGATAAATGTATGCCAAATATGAGGTATTTCCTATACCGTATACAGTATGTAAGAATATTAAGAACTATAGATCTGCTATCTGTCTAGCCGTTTGGCAGGTGCAATGGGGAAAACAGTATATGAAAATATATCGCACTGCAACGCAAAAATTACTGACATTGCAATTTAGATGTACGTTTTAGATATATACGTCACTATATATATATATATATATATATATAGATATATACGTCACTAACAGGGTACACATAAAAATCCTCAATGTATCAATTTTTCAAGAGCATACCGCAACCACGTGAATGATAAATTAAAGATCTGTTCTCCCAAGAAACACGGTATGAATCACTTACTGTCAACCCCCACATCAGTTGTCTGTTAACCCATTCAAACTGGGAAAGCATCTGTGTCATCAGTCTGGCATAGACTCAAGAATCTGGCATAGGCTCAAATATTTGTGAATCTATGTTTGCTGATTCAAAATGCTAAATATCAATGTCAATGTATTGCTTATGTATTACTATTGTATCCCTAAAGGTGTTTTGCTAAACGTTCCCTGAGTACATCTCTCAGAGCGGAGCCTTAAAGCCAAGTTGAACTCTATTCCATTTGTTGCAATACATGGTTCATCTACTTTGACGTGAGTGTTTCTGTCTGAACCATTATTTTATACTTTGGGCTGGTCAAAAACAGCAAATTTACAAGCTCATAGCGCAGCAGGAAGTGACGCGTTATCATACGACGAATTAGACCGTTCCTCACCCAGGAGTCAGCCCAGCTCCTTATCCAGACATCAGTCACTATTGTAACTCCCTCCTTACTGGCCTACCGGCATGCGTACTTAAGCCTCTCCAACTGATCCAAAATGCCGCAGCTCGCTTGGTCTTCAACCAGCCAAAATGCTCACATGTCTCCCCCCTTCTCCGCTTGGCTCCCCCATTCTCCGTATGGCACCCCCATATCTTGCAAGTCTGATAAAACCCTACAAACCCTCCCGCGCACTCAGATCAGCCAACGCAGGGAAGCTGCAAGTACCTTCACTAAAAAACGCTAGGACAACGCTCCACACGTCCCAACCTCTTCTCCCTTCTGGCTCCAAAACGATGGAATGCACTTCCCACTGCAGCCTCACTCCCAACAGTACAATACACAGGACACTACAGTACAGTACGAGTAGTACAGTACGAGTAGTACAGGAGTTCAGTACAGTATAACAATTACAGTATAGTTCCACCGCTCAGTTCACACGGGTGTGGTTTTTCATTCAATAAACATCTTTAACCTTTCTCAAAGGTGTGGTTCTTGACTCGTGAACTGCTATTTGTGAATAGACAACGCACGCAAAAATCAAAAATGACACCGATGCTTTCCCAGTTTGAAAGGAACAGTTGAACTGTTACTAAGATTCATATTGATATATGTACTTAACTGTATAGTATGTTCCCATTCAATATTTTTTCTTGCATTTAATGACAAGGTGTGGGAGTTTTTTTCTTTTCATCTCATTTGGTCTTCTCCTATGCACCTGTCAGTGATGTGCAAAATGCTTGCTTTTTAAAGTTTCAAATTCAAATGTGCACGGCAAAACGTTTGCAGATCTACAAGCTCGAACCGCGTAGCATTGTGCTGTGTTTGGAGCGTGTAAATCTGCTATTTCTGCTATACTTTTGTGTGTCACTGTAGTATGACAAAGTAGCTGCATTAATGTACGGCAAAACAAATAAAAATAAAAATAAATAAAATATGTTTATAAGAGGTTTTGGCCTGACAGCAACGATATGTTCATCATAGGTTGAGGTGTTAGAACTCTTAAATGTAATTTCCTCTGACAATAATAATAATCCTAGCATTATGAAACCAGGATGAAGTACAGTATGGGGGTTGTTCCATCTCCCCATAGTCTCTCTCTCTCTCTCTCACACACACACACACACACACACACACACACACACACACACACACACACACACACACACACACACACACACACACACACACACACACACACACACACACACACACACACACACACACACACACACACACACACACACCTGTACACACTCCAGCTGAACTGTGTGTAGATAGACCTGAGAAAGAAACAGTATGAGGTAGGTCTGCCTTATCAAAGACACATGGAGGGAGAGTGTCTGTTCCAAACTTTGCTAAGTGTCAGTGTATGTGCATGTTTACATGGGTACACATCTGTTTGAGTGTGCGTTTGTGCGTTTGTGCGTGCGTGCGTGCGTGCGTGCGTGCGTGCGTGCGTACGTGTGTGGTGTACCTGAGTCTTTGTCTGTGGTCCGTATAAGCATGCGTTGCGTGTCTGTTGTTCGCCTGTGTTTATGTGTGTGTGTATGTGTGTGTGTGTGTGGGCATGCGTCCACGTGTGTGTCATATTGTGGGGCAACAGCAAAAGTGCCGTAACCAACTCGGGGCCGTCATCGATTCTGACTGGTCCATTTCATGCAAGAAAAACATAGACCGCCTGCCACATGGATGTTATTACTATGAGAAAGCAAAGCAAGAAGACAGTTCATTCTGAATGCAGGTCACACACACTGGACTCTGCAGGAGAAGATGGAGTGCACACACACACGCATGCACGTGTGCACGTGCGCATGCACACACACACACACACACGCACGCACGCACGCACGCACGCACGCACGCACGCACGCACGCACGCTCTAGGTCAGGATATTGGACAGCAACCAAGGAGAAGTAGGAATAAGGAAATTGAAGGCAATGAGAGTGCACGGTGAAAGAGCCTAGAGTCTCTTTCTCCTTGTTTTCTCTCTAAACAAACATGGAGCACATGCAGCGTTTAGGAGACCTTTTATGAAATAGTCGAACATCCTGCAGTGAACTATTATTATACTCCCATGTTTCACTTGAGTCAAGGTATCCACACATCAATGGAGTACAGTACAGTACAGTACAGTACAGTACAGTACAGTACTACGTAGAAGTATAGAGGTCAAGGTATCCACACATCAATGGAGATGTTCAGTACAGTACAGTACAGTACAGTACAGTACAGTACAGTACAGTACAGTACAGTACAGTACAGTACAGTACAGTACACTCCGCTACGTAGAAGTATAGAGGTCAGAAAGATGAGTTGCAGATAAATAGTACGTAATTTTTCCCATTCAGGACGGGAACTCCTTTTGGTGTTTTATGTCAGGGTTTCTCAACCCGTGGGTCGCGACCCCTTGGGGGGGAAGCCAAATAAAAACTTTGCGAGGCATGGCCAAAGCATTTCCGGGGGTCCCCAGCCAAAAACGTTGAACCCCTGTAGATCTGCTATTTTTTTTTTTTTATGTTTTATCGTGAAGTAGTATAGTATCATAGTAGGCCTATTGATTGGTTCAGCTGGTTCGGCTGATCCAAACCGGAAATACAATTGATGAATGAAAATGCGTGCGACCCACCAATCTCATGAGTCATGACCACTTAACACAGTATTAGTATGCTCCAAAAAAGGTTGAAAACCACTGACACACAATCACGCACGCACGCACGCACGCACGCACGCACGCACGCACGCACGCACGCTCCGGATTTTTAACAGCCATTTCTCTCGCACATGCATGCGCACAACAGAAGGCCACAACATTGAGGCCTGCAGGGTTTACAGCAGAACTACATGCTCACGTCGCGACGTGTGGCGTGAACTTGCAGATTGGCCATTTTTCTTTTCGGCACGGGACATCCGTCCTGCAACGGCGTTTAAATGCCAGCCAAGTGCAGCTGTTGCAAACGTGAAAAGCATCTACTAGAGGGGTGGGCAACTTTGACAATGGAGAGGGCCACTATATTTCCACACTCACTCCAGAGGGCCACATTGCATATTACTGTCATAGCAAAAATACCCGATCTACAAGCTCAAAACGCCCCATCACTTCGACTCGCGCAGTGGCATGCACAGATAGACACTAGGGGGTGCTAGAGCACCACCTGCCCTTGCCCTCTGGACAGCAATGTGCCCAAAAAATAAAAAATGGTACAGTGTACAGTATGTGGACCATGGTGACATTGACCAATTCTTGATTAAAAAAAGCTTCTAATATATTATTTATGCCCCAAAATCTATAAATCTCACACTATTAAGACAACCTACCGGTTCCACGCTCTGCACAAGGTGCCCTTTTTTCACTTGAGCACCTGCCCCTCTAAATGTCTGTGCACGCCACTGGCGACACGTTTTGAGCTTGTAGATCAGCAATTTTTGCTATATTTGAATTGGAATCCTGAATAATGTTTTGCTATTTTCGAATTGGAATCCAGAAAAGTTACAATTTTATTTAATTTCAAATGCCTCTCAAATGCCTTTAATTAAAGTTATGTTAACTTTATGAACTATAAGTGCAAATACATTGGACATCAAAAAGACAATAACCGTAATACTACTGCTCATTAAACTACTCATTTAGAAAGTAATTAAAGCGGGTCATGTTTGCTGAAATTGTAACTTGGCTGAAATGATATATCAGTATTCCGATAAACTGCGGGGCCACATTCAGTGAAGAGTGGGGGCCGCATGGCCCCCCCGGCGGCGGGCCGCCAGTTGCCCATGTACTGTATGTACTAGCTGTTGGAGGTCTCCAACCAGACACCACCAGAGTCACAGTGGGTTATAAGCTATCTCCCATCTGGATCTGGAGGTGACTGGAGGGCATAGACAAAGTGTACCAGTCTAAACCACCACTGTCCTCCGAGAGTTTCAATGCTATAGTGATCAAACGGCCGCGTGGTTAGCAAGTCCCAGCGCTGCTTGGCATGAGAGACAAGAAACAAAACATACACACACGCATGCACACACACACATACGCTCACTGCACAAGCCCAAGCACAAGCGAGCAGACACAAGCGCACATGCACACGGACACAGATGCGTCCTGCACACGGACAACAGGCGTGCACACAACACGCGCACATCGTCTGCGTACAAGGGCTATGAATGACATTTGCGGTTGCCTCTCCAAGTCTTGATCTCCCATATAACCACTGCTTTCTCCACAGTTAAGAAGACAGAGAGGACTGACTGCATTAGATTCGGGCCACAAAGTCTCCAGTGACCTGCGGTTCCTATTAACCAGCCATCACTTTTGACAGTCTAATAAAGCAGAATCTTCTCGGGAAAGACTTTTTTTTCCCCTTTTGTTTTTCTCTTCTCCTAAGCTTTAGTTCTGAAGTTTCAGTGTCTGATACTATTGTCCACAGTGTCTAGAAAAATAATGAACAAGAATGTGTCACAGAATGGTTTTGTCTTTTGTTTGATTTGCTTAAGCCATCATTGATGCGAATGTCTGCATGTGCGTGCGCGTGCGCATGCGTGCGTGCGTTCCTGCATGTGTGCGTGCGTGCGTGCGTGCGTGCGTGCATGTGTGCGTGCGTGCGTGTGTGTGCGTTGCAATGGTTTCCTGCTGTTCATTGATACAGTCAATGTGTGATTTAAAAAGAATAGCACAATAAAGACAGGATAATCTGTTTAAGATCACTTTTCCTCCAAGTTTACATAACCAAATTATTTAATAATTAGATTGTTCCCCCGAGGTAAACATTACATTACAAAATTTCAGTGACTGAAATAAATAAATAAAACTGCGCAGCATTACAAATTATTATTTATCCTCGTGAAAATTCAGTGTAACATTTTCAGGACCGTTCCTGGCAACTTGGCCTAGGACAAATTATAACAATTACTAGGATTATACTGAGCTTTGGCACATGATTCTGATTAAGTTTTCAAACTGTGTGATTCCATAATATAATATAAGATATTATATTATTTATTATTATTATTGTTATATCATATTATGACTTTTGGGCTGAAAATCGGCTCACAAAATAATGAAATGCAATGAATGCGCTCATCATTGCTATTATCTACGGATACCGGAGAACTCGCCAGTTTACCAAGTCGCCGCGGCGAAAATTCTTCATCAATGTCTTCATTGTTATGCTAACATGCTGTCTTCATCAGTGTAGTATGTCAAACTCACAGATGTTATAGTTCATTTTCAAAGTGATCAAATTAATTTATGCAATTAAATGTGACTAAATTTGACTGAGAGACTGCCATTGGATTTTTTTGATTTTTTTCACGTCATATGAAAGCAGGGAATCATAGCTTCAAATTGACATATGGGTTGTTCAGTTTGACCCACCAGTTTTGGAGATATGGCTTATAGAGTAATGTCAGCTAGATGATGATAAAAAGGTGAATTATGTGAATACCATTTCAGGATATTGTTTACTAATAAATGAGAATTACATTGTTTCGGTACTTTGGTGTTTAAACTTTTAGCATTCCTACTTTCTCGAAACAACGATCCTCTCTCTCTCTCAATTCAATGCAATTTAAATGAAGGTGAAGTAAAACTAAAATGCACTAAATCGCGGCGAGTTGGTAAACTGGCGAGTTCTCCGGATACCTTATCTAAACTTGCCCCGTATGATGGCTGGAATTGGGGACATGGGGCCATGAGCTGTTTATTACTTACATATGGAACCAACATGTGGTTCACATTTGCCAAGAGGGGGGCTCTTAAATAGGTACACTCTGGGTACTCTTACCATTGAGTCATCATCACACCACACAGGCTATACTGCACTGTCCAAGGTTATTATAATTTGTACCCACTTAAGCCATAATATATACATCATCGTAATTCGTACGAGTTCCGAATAGCAACAAAATGTCAAGCTACAATCTCACAGCACATTTTCCCCTTTCTGAAAACGATTTGGTCTGACCATGCTTAGAAAATATCTGAATAACTAATTAATCTATAACGACATGGCCAGGTGGAAAGCAGGTGGAAAGCCGAGTTCAAACTGAAACGGCGGCGGTCCACAGGTCATATTGTCCATTGCAATCTGTTTTTCCTTCCCGATTTGTCAATATGAGGAAAAGAATGTTTGCTTTTTTTGTGTAAATGTTTGATTTTCAATAACACAAAGCAACATCCACATGATTTATGAAGCTGTTTCAAATGAACTTTAGATTTGTTGATTGAAATTTGTTTAAAATTGACTTTACTTGCCATGTTTTGAGGAACATCATTTCTTTGTAAACCATCCAATAGTGATTAAGACTTGATTTGGAAGCCATCTGCATTTCTCTGCTTGATGTCTTCGTTGAGAAAAGGAAAAGCTTTCCATGAGTTACCATCTCATTCATGTCTGCGTGGTTCAACCCCGTTTGTCTCATCAGTACCGTTACATCTTAATGCTTTTGTAAGAAAGTTGCAAGGGTTAAACTTACAATATAATTGAACGAACACACATTCTAGCACACACTCAAATATAAACAAATCCAGTCGGGGGAAATGAAATGGCCAAAACATTCTTTCCAAATGATGCACAATCCGATTTGGGCTTTCATAAAGACCCCGTAAGTAAATATTGAACCTCTCCTATACACACTATGCAGTGTTAATTTTAACTCCTTATTTGACAGTATACTTATGTATACTGTCCCATGCTTTTGGTCTGGTGGAGATACAAATTAGTGACATGTTACTCAGCTGTGCTGAAACGAAGAGTGGGCTGCCGATGCCATAAATGGTAAATGATGCATTTATATAGAGGAAACCATGCAAGGCACCAACCTGCACATCAGCAGCAATTAGGGGTTCAGTGTCGGAGCCCGGGGTCGAACTGCGGTTGCCATCCGGCCACTCTACCCCTGAGCCACCGCCGCCCCTGTGCCATCATCAGTGTTTCTCAGGCCTCTGGATTGCTGAGACCCCCTGCAGGCACATGTCATGTACGGACGGACGCACTCTCTCACACGCTATAGTACTCAAGGACACATAGTCGCCCAAGTGCAAACAGGCATGCACACTTACACACAACCACACACACCATTACAGGGAACCATCTTCTCTGTGATTATACCCATGCATGGCCCAGAGAACATACGTCGTCTGGCTGAGAAGAAGCAGGCATTGTTGTTCTGCAGCAGAGAGCGAGACAAAGAGAGAGTTAGAGAGAGAGAGAGAGAGAGAGAGAGAGAGAGAGAGAGAGAGAGAGAGAGAGAGAGAGAGAGAGAGAGAGTTAGAGAGAGAGAGAGAGAGAGAGAGAGAGAGAGAGAGAGAGAGAGAGAGACAGACACAGATGCGTAGAGAGGGAGAGAGAGCGAGCGAGCAGGTGATAAAAGGAAATCTCATGTCAGGGCCAGATGTCCCTGGCTCTGTGGCTACGTGACGCAACACAGCCCTCAACGGCTGTACAGCTTTCCTCGTCAAAGTACAAGTTCCATCCAGGCTCCATCACGCTGTCTAACCATAATAAAAAACTCCCACTCTGTTGCATCCACACACACTCACACACACACACACACACAGACCCCACTCAAAGTGAAACCACACATATCACACAGAAACCCCACCGCCAACTCACTCACTCTCAGACCTCCCGCTATTTGTGCAACAACATACAAAACCGTTGCTGTCAGGCAGAAACCTTGTATCTCCATATTTCTTAATTGTATTTTTTTTTGGGGGGGGGGGGGGGGGGGTAAATTAATACCCCACTTTGTCGTAGCCTACAAGAGGCTCGCGCAAAGCAACGGGACAAAGCTTGCGATAGGTTGCGAACACCTTCATTAGGCAGAATTTCTTTTAAACAATATTTTTTTACAAAAATGTTTTGATTTTTATTATCGTGAGAACGATGGCTTCCATTTTCACATTGCAACTTTTCAGGACTAGAAAGCCTGCAGGTTCTATTAGCTTGGTTTCCCCATCGATGATGTCACTGGTGGACTGCCCACTGAACTGCCCACAGCCCTCCCATGAGAGTAGAAAAAAATTCTGCCATTTTATCATGATTATTAGTGAGGACCTAGTAGTATATGAAGATAGGTTGAAAAGTGGTGAAGTGGTCCTTTAACAAGAGCTTGTGAATCAATAATAACTATATTGTATCCAATTGGAAAAGAGTTAATTTTCCCCCTTTCCTGAAAAGTGACCGTATTGGACATACAAGGTTTCCGCCCCGGCCGCGACAAAACTCCGTTGTAGACCTCGATCTGCTCAACCACAAACTCACTACTTCCACACAGTGAGCGAATGAGGAGCCCAATACCACTTACACTATAGACACAACCAGACCATTCAATCAATCATCGATCACTTATACTAGACGCAGCCAGATCAATCATCGATCAGTCCCACCCGCTTCAATCAACACATTCAACTCCCCAGCTTCCAGTGATTCGACAGTCTGCAAATAATGTAGTGTTTGTTCCAACAACGAGGGGGAGGCGGTGGTGTGTGTGTGTGTGTGTGTGTGTGTGTGTGTGTGTGTGTGTGTGTGTGTGTGTGTGTGTGAGACGTGTGTGTGTGTGTGTGTGTGTGTGTGTGTGTGTGTGTGTGTGTGTGTGTGTGTGTGTGTGTGTGTGTGTGTGACTGTGCTAAATCAACAGTCTAATCCAAAATTCAACAACAGATAACGTCCCCCAGCGAGAACAAAACCCATTTATTCATTGCCGAGTTTAATATGCCAGCGACATCAAAGCAGCCTCCCAGACTCTTTCACTTGGAGATCTGGTGAGGAGCGGCCTGACAGCCGGAGCCACCCGCACTGTGCAACCACTACAACCCCCTATAGCGTCACCAACACATCTAACTAGCAGTCTGGAATGTTTACCGTGTCCACGATCAACCTGCCACGGATGGCAGTGCCATCCGTCATTGCCATTGTACATGTGATGCCCCACACACCCCATACGGGTGCAGTACTTAGTTCAGACTAGTCATTGGTCCGACAAACGACAATCTCAAACCCTAACCTAACCATAACAGCAAGCACGGGAGCAGCGCATCACGCATGTCGGACTAATGCTCCGTCGGAATTACGTGCGGATCCCAGGGAAGGTAGGGTTTGGCGGCCCCCCTGCAGTCTCTGAGGACCCCCTGTTGAAGACCCCTGCTCTAGACCTTGTCTGAGCACCATGCCAGTGTGTGGGATGCTTGAAGATGGAGTGATCACATGCGTTTCAACACTTCCAGATTTACAACGAGGGTGAAACTCGGCAGAATTAAAAGGGAGGGCCTTTGGGTGGGAAGTAATACCCTTATTTTGATCCATTCGATGACAGATGTTTAGCCCGTATACCAATCAATAGCAGATGGTAAAGGTATTCTCTATCATAACAGCTTTTAGTGCATTATATAAAAATGTATACCATGCAGTGTAAACACTACATTCAACCAACTAAATCCTCCTAACCTCGGGCCTCCATTGTTTTTTTTTAATTTGTTTTCATCAGCAAATGCCTTCCAATGAAACACAACTATCTGGCTGGTATCCATTTTGCCTCCAAATTAAACCAATATGATATTCGCCCCATGCTTCCACAATATGTAGGAACACATTCAATTCACTGCACTTTGAGAATCAGGCTGCAAAAAATGTGGCAGCCGTCAAATCATGTCCATGTCGTTTTCATGCCCATATCTTGCACTGCTGGTTAAATAAAGCTTGGTATCTCTATTCTGGGGGCGAAATTAGACAATAATAGAAGCTTGTAGATTGGTTATTTTGGCAAAGAGATGGTGTAGACTGTAGAGGGGAAAAAGGAGGAGACTACGTATTCACATCACAATGCATAGATCAATTAAGTAAACACTACTACTGCATCCATTCAACTGACCCCTGAGGACCCCTACTCTAATACATGTGGTTTACAGTAAGTGGTTCATGTAAGTACTGGAGCTAATATATTAAAACAAACTGTAATTATCCAGTTAATGTTTTTTTGACTGCTTGTGGGGATTATTACTGGAGCAGTGCTAGTGGTGAAATTTAATTTCGTTGGCTGGAGAGAATCACAAGTCTATTTAAATGACAAAGCATCTCTGGGTATAACATAATTCTTAACAACGTAAGCATAAGGCCCTAGCTTTATCCTTAGAATAAAATAGCTAATCTATAATCTCACAACACATCGTTTTTGGCAGGTTGAAAGTTGCCAAATATAGATTTTGAAAATGATGAGGAACCTGCACTGTCCTATAGAGTTCTGGTACTGGTACCATGGCGTTTCAATGACGTCACGTGAACGCGCGCACACGCGTGCATGTGCGTGCATGTGCGCATCGCGGCATGCACACAGAACAGCTGATATAGCCTAAGCCCATTGTTAAATAGTGTATGAGAGTTTTAGACACAAACACAAAAGTAAAATAGTCAAACATCTTTACTGCACAGTAGCGAAACTAAAAAGTTTGCTTTGGACGAACAAATCTGTTCTTTGATGGAGGAGGAGGCATCCCATGTGTGCAGAACACCATACAGCAGCAGTAGCATATATACTGGAGCCATAGCCTACTGCTGTAAGTGTGCATGCTTACCGTATACGGCGTATAGGCTACGTGCGCTCAGGTAAACAGTTAAAGCCGTCCTGTTGTTATGCAACCTAGTGCTGATTGACCCAGAGAGAAGCTTTACAAGAGAAGCCCTGGACACTCAGACACTCAGACAAACCCTCTCCTTGACGGCTCGCCCACCGAGGAGCCACACCAAAAAAATACAATGTTGTTCAGCAGAATAGTATTTTTTACTAATAGTAGTTTTACTAGATGCAGGCACCCAATAAATTAGCTTGTATTTGATGGTGCGTCAGGCCCTAATGCCCTGCATGTTGACTCTGCTGTCAGGCAGCCAGTGATCAAGGCCTAATAGAAGCTCTCTACTGACATGCAGGCACTACATGCCAGACCCTGGGTCTATCACGCCAGCACAGTTACAGGGGATACAGCCAACAATAACAACAAATAGATTTTCATTTAGACTGCAAGGCAAATTTCTCTGGAGAGCATGCAGTGGGCAAAAAGCATGGGATGGGTGAAACCGTATTTATAACGTGGTTGCGTGCCGGTGTCGCGCACCGAAAATATCAGATCTACAAGCTCACAACACCTGGAACTGTGACCCCCCCCCCCCCACACACACACACACACACACACACACACACACACACACACACACACACACACACACACACACACACACACACACACACACACACACACACACACACACACACACACACACACACACACACACACACACACACACACACACACACTCCTTGGGTGTGGAGGAGAGGAGAGGATTGACAGTGTGCAAGCATGGCTCTGGCTCTGAGTTTATAACAACCTTAACTATACAATGTCACCATGAGAGATACATGTTACATTCTAGTTCTTCATGTCACAGCCTTACAAACACAGATTTCTTAAATGACCTGGACTCACGCCGACACGCCTGACAGTGTCAAATATTTGAAATTAACACACTTGACTGCATAACCCGCCATACACGACATTTATTCCATTGTCTTTCCACGCTAAATACGCTAAACCCGCTATTCGTTTGATATGTTTAATTTGCCGTTGTTTGAACGTTGCTGACGCGTTATGATGACGTAACCGGAAATCTGCCTATAACTGGCTTGCAAGGGCTTCTGGGAAACTGCAACTCCAATGCAAAGTGAACGAGGGGGTATGGACAATCTTAGCTCGCTTTGCTCTTTGTCTGTGAGTCGGATCGCGGAAGTGGCTTTTGTGTCGGCTCAATAATAAACCGTGGAACTATTTTCAGCCGGATTTTCATCATAAAGACTCAAGGAGGTACAATGACGACGCTTTGACGCCTCAAAGGTAACTTTAAACATCGGCAGTCAACGTAACGTGTTATTTTAGACTATAAAGCGCGGAATGATTAACAATGATATCTAGGAAAGCACATCTCACTCTACTTTAATTTACCACACCCTCCTACAAGAAGGCCAGATTTATACGTTATCACATGTCGAAAATAGATGATCTACAACCTCACAACGCTTCGTGTCTGTCACACATCGTGACAGCTTGCAGATCAGCCATTTTCGACACACACGCGGCATTCGGCCATTCGGCAAAGTATAAATCGAGCATAACTCTGCTAACTCTTTCCGAATCGATAAACAGAGGCCTTACCTCAGCGCAGGCCAAGGCAAATGTTTGAGCCACCTGTTGCAGGAAACCCCAAGCCCTCAGGAGACGGGAGGATGGAGGGCGCTGCTCCACCTTCTGCTCCTTTCTGGACCAGAACGAGAGAGTGGGTGGAGAAGTGTGCGTGTGTGCGTGCGTGCGTGCGTGCGTGCGTGCGTGGGTGCATGCGTGCGTGCGTGCGTGCGTGTGTGTGTGTAAAGTGGACGGAGGTGGGGGTTAAGAGACGTTGTCTGTATAGTAGCAAGATCCTTTCTATGATTATTACTGTATTGAATTTAGACAGACATGCATGTATACATTGTCTCTTTATAATCTATGTATTTTCTATATTTACACACAGTCAATGCATAGCCTGTACACGTACTCACAATGAGCGATGAGCTGTCAAAGAACTGGAGCCACAGGGGGGTTTAAATGGACACAGGGAGGACACAGCCTAGCTGACAACAAACAGAGGGAAATAGGCTATCTATAGGCTAACACACAATATATAATATAGACAACAGCTACTAGGGCAGACAGGAAGCACGAGGACATACTACAAAATAAGAGTTAGTCTGGGGAAGAACAAACTATCATAGGAATACAAGTCAAACTGTAGGCATCATTACATTTAGTTTGTCTCTGTTCCACACCACAAATACTGTACACATCAGATACAAGCTCACAACGCCTCGCAATTCCAGCTTGTAGATCAGCTATTTTCACAATCTTTGCCTCTTTATATTTGACTATTTGGCCAGTTTTTAGTTTGTTGATTAGGCTACTTCTGATGCATTTATGGTCAGAATGTTTTTTCTTTTCTTTCTTTAATTTCTTTTTAGGCATTTACACATTTCTTAAAATTCCTTAAATTGCCACTTCACTGTCATCTGGGGGACTCCCCCCCCCCCCCTGCCTGGGGGTCCCTCCCAACCCACAGGTTGAGAACGGCTGGCCTATAGCACATGCAGTTTAAGAACAAGATTAACAATTATTACAGCGTGGATGAAAAAGGTTATTTATTTATTTTTGAGGGGCGCTAGCCCCTCCTATATACAGCTTTTTGTCATAACTCGTGTCACATTTGCCATTGACAATGGAAGGTGAATTTACGTCATACGTGTCTGAGCAAATCGCCTCGTTACGTCATGATGATGTACAGTTGAGTGCCACTGACCTTGTCCCTTATCCTTTTCCTGTTTTTCTCATGTTGCAATGGTGCATTTATATAGAGCCTTTATCCAAGGCACTTTACAGAGATTGTGCATTACATTCACCCATTCACACACACATTCACACACCAATGGTGGACGAAACCATGCAAGGCACCAACCTGTACATCTGGAGCAATTAGGGGTTCAGTGTCTTGCTCAAGGACACTCTGGGGGAGCCCACAGGGTTCGAACTGGCAACCTTGCGGTTACCATCCGGCCACTCTACCCCTGAGCCACCGCCGCCCCGTGCGATGATAAGAGCGCCCCTCACTTCACACGGGTGTGATTCTTTTACGAGAGCTGCTGTGGAGGAGATAAGTGGGGGAAAAGGCAAAGCAGCAGAGCCGAGGCAGAGGGAGACCGAGGGAAGGGGGGTGGTTAAGGACCCGCTTCTCTGATCTGCCACACTCTCACCTCTTTTGGGTTCCAGGAACTCCCTTGGTCTGCTTCCAATGATGCACCCCCCAAAGTCTCCCCCCAGCCTCTGCAAACAGCCCCCCCCCCCCCTCCCCCCACCTTCTCTCACAACTTCTCTGGCAACTTTTCTAATCAACCCCATCACCCCATCTTTCCCCTCACACACTCACCCTTACAACCCTATAGCAAAACCCACTCCTTTCCCCCCACTCCACCTCTGCAAATATCTCCCCTCTATACTCCCCATTTCTCTCTCTCTCTCTCTCTCTCTCTCTCTCTCTCTCTCTCTCTCTCTCTCTCTCTCTCTCTCTCTCTCTCTCTCTCCCTTCCTTCTCCCCAGGATGTAAAATATTCACAGCTGCTGCTGCGGTCGGGTCGTGCGGACCACAAGTCTCTCTGAGCAAACAAGAGGAGCTGTGAACGTGTGAAGCCCGACGGTGTACGTTTCATTTGAGGTCCGACACAGGTCCGATAGATCCTGATGTAGTCAAAACAGAAACCGCATACTGAGCCCTCACCACATGCCTCAACAAACCAAACACTAACCAAACATACCCCATAAGCACAACACACACACAACACACACACACACACACAACACACACACACACAGCGCGCGTACGCAAATGACATCGGCAAACACAGTTTTGAGAAGCATGTTTGAGGTAGCCTAATACAGAAATGGGAGAGATGGTGCGTCGCTCAAACGCAGCTGAGCAGCCCCACTCAGATGTCATTGACTTGATAATGAGTGTTTAACATCTGTCTTAAATAAATGGGTCTGCTTTTTAAGTCTGGTCTTGTTATGCATAATGGCTGATGGCTAGACCGCATTCACTTAGGCCTACATTCAAGTTGCCATAAATTCAGTTTTCTTTTCTCCGAGAGATCTATAAATATATACATTTCGAACAGAGACTTGTTTCTGTCTTTGCACAAATGAGCAAATAAACAACTAGTCTGTCTCTGCTTTCGAAAGCCCTCTGCCATTTTTTATTCCAAAGTTCCACGCTCTAATAATGGCACAAAATAGTGAAAGCTTACATTATATGTAGATCTGTCAAGTTGTACGGCCAAATAATAAAGACATCTTGGCTGAGGAATGCCAGCCCTTGAACTTTACGAGAAGGGGGCGGGGCGGGGGGGGGGGGGGATCAGTGTCTTGAACACATTTCAGAGTAATTGTACTTGATATGTAGTTTACAGAACACCCAAGTAATCATATAAACAAAGGGCTGGATGCCCTGGGCGGATGAAAGGACATCTGAATCCCCCCTTCCATGCATCATACTTACTCACGTTTTGACACGACCGTTAGGCATGGAGGATTCCTGTCTGAGCACTATGGAGCATCCAGGACCTTTTTTTGTTGTTGTAATAAACACAGTCTGGTGGATTCCATCATCATACATCATAATGGTCTGGCATGTATGTATGTATGTATGTATGTATGTGTACGTATGTGTGTGTCTGTGTGTGTCTGTGTGTCTATTTGTGACGCGCGTGTGCGTGCGTACGTGCGTGTGTTTGCGCTTGGTCTGATCTCACTAATTGCTGGAATGGATGTAAGATTTAGAGTAAAAGTAGAAGATTGCACACAGAGAGAGAGAGAGATAGATAGAGAGAGAGAGAAAAGAGAGAGAGAGAGAGAGAGAGAGAGAGAGAGGGCCGGGAGGGGTGGGGGGGGGGGGGGGGGGGTGTATGAAGAAAGCATGACATCATAGTTAATTAGAATCAGGTGATAAACAGGGGGAGTGATATTTACGTTACGCCATATGCCCTCCTCCATGTGTCTGTCTGTCTCTGGGGCACAGCAACAGGTTTCAGACAAGACAGGTCAAGGAGGAGGCTGGTCCCAGCTGCTAGACCACACTGTGTGTGTGTGTGTGTGTGTGTGTGTGTGTGTGTGTGTGTGTGTGTGTGTGTGTGTGTGTGTGTGTGTGTGTGTGTGTGTGTGTGTGTGTGCGCGCGTACGTGTGTGCGTGTGTGCGTGTGTGCGCGTACGTGTGTGCTTGCGTGCGTGCGTGCGTGCGTGCGTGCGTGCGTGCGTGCGTGCAGCCCACGCACACATGCATGTACTTGTATTACTATATGTAAGAGCCAAATGGCCAACAACAAGTAGATCATATGATTTGGGAAATCAGCTACAGTATAACCTCACAAGAAAAATCGGTTTTATGGTAAAAAATTATACTGAGTAATCCATTCATTTATGCCAAGTTGTGTCTAATGCGTCTCAACATGGACAGAAATATTAGTCGATATTTTGTTACTGCAATGACTGTGTGTGTGCGTGTGTGTGTGTGTGTGTGTGTGTGTGTGTGCGTGTGCATGCGAGAGGGGCCATAGGAAAAAGCCCTCTCTGTCTTTGTTGTTCTCACATAAAAAAGACAGTGTTTCTCCTCTAGGAAGCCATGTGTACATCGGCGGTGCTCTAACATATCGCTGCTGTCCAGCAGAAACCTTGCATCTCCACGTCTTAACATTTCAGGTTTGCTTTTTGTGAATGAATGCCCTAATTCAGTGGTTTTCAACCATGTTTGATACCAGGGCCCACTATTTATTCTGCATTTTTAGCCACGGAAGCACCATTTGATGAGGTTTAGTCTCCCAGACCCAAAACTAAACATTTTTAGTTTTAGTCCACAATTCCATGCTGTATTTAGGAGAGATATCAGGCAAACGCTGATCAAAATAACAAGCTACTAATTTAGAGGTTTAGAAGTATTTAAAGCGGGTCATGTTTGCAAATCAATAATATATCAGAATTCTACCTGAGGGCCACATTAAGTGAAGGTGGGGGGCCACATGTGGCCCCCAGGCCGCCAGTTGCCCATATGATCTAGTTAGTATGAAGCCTGATTTAACCACTTAAAAGCCTATACTTGGTTGACCCTCGGAGTCCCCACAAAGTGACATCATAATGATAATGAATTGCATTTTTATAGTGCTTTTCCAAGTGCTAAAAGCGCTTTAAAAGGTTCATTCATTCATACATTTGGGAGGTGAAGCGGGGAGCAGTCGATGCCAGCGTCCTCACTTCCCACATTCACACACCAATGGTGGCAAGCTCACACCGACCGACTCATTGGAGGCAATGTAGGGTTCCACATGTGGACAGGAGGAGCCGGGATTCGAACCACCGACCCATGGATCATTGGACGACCCGCTCTACCTCCTGAGCCACAGCTCATGTTTGCTGTGAAGGTTTTCCTCATTATTACAGAGATACTGGTCTTTAAATGGTTAACCCATTTAGGACTGAGGCCGATTCTAAAACATAAAAAGGCCTTCTAAATCCGGAGTTTGAAGTTTTCGGAGAAACTTCAAATATTTATTCAAATATGACAAAAAAAAAATATATATGTTGCTCTATAGCAACAAGATCAACCCCAAAACTGGTGCCCGTCTTGAAAAAAATCACACCCGTGTGAAGTGAGGGGTGCTCTTATCGCCATACTCTCTGCCTATAGAGCGTCGCAGTCCCGCCCCCTTTCATGACGACGAGGGACCCCGCAGAGAATTCCCTGTTAATTTTCCCCATAGACATTTCAAAAAGTATTTATTTAAAGACGTTTACGCCGCGCGGACAAAGACAACTCTATGTTGTGACAAATCATGACAATAAACACAATGTTTTGGGCCGATCAAATCATTTGTAAGAAGAAAAACAAAACAAAAAGTGTTGTACCCTGCCTTTATTTTCGTCTTTCTAATTATTTGATCGGCCCAAAACCTTTCAAACCTTTTTGAAAGGTCTATGAGGAAAATGAACGGGACTTCTCTTCTCTTCCGGGCCTCTCGTCGGGGGTGGGACTGCAACGCTCTATATGCCGAAGTCCAGACTGATACACGTTATCGGTCTGGCTAATGCCAGAGAGTCCCGACTCACAGCCCTAGTTAAAACGTTTCAAAAATATCCAAAAGGTTTCAAAATGAAATTAGGGTTACATTGATTACATCGAATTTAAAAAAATGTCTTCTAAATCATGACAACTTTCAGAAAAACCTCATGTTTCAATATCAGTGGTGCTCAATATTTCATGTCAAGGACCCTAAAATTATATGTAATTGGCCGCCAACCCCCATTTGAAAATATGTTGTTCCGTGGACCCCCCCAGAAGCAAAGATTTGAGTTAAAAACGTTCACTGTGAAAGAATATATATTCTAAGATTCGGGCCACATTTTCAAGATTTTTCAAAAATAGCAGATCTACAAGCTCGTGGCGCGGGACTCGGTGCCGCGCTATGAGCTTGTAGATCTGCTATTCAATTTCAATAGCTAAAGTATAACATAATCCTTAAAACACCAAAAGGGGTTCCCGTTCTGAATGGATTAAACTGATTTGAATGCTACATCAACACATTTTGCTGGGGGACCATGCTGGAATCCTCTCAAGAGGCTGAAAATAACATAAATAGAACAAATTAAAGAGAAATATATTTATTTTATTCATGTTTAAATGATAGATTAGTATTCAAAAAAGAAAAGCATAAATGTTTAAAAAAGAATTTGTCCTTTCCATGTTTTTGTTCTTTTCTGTTGTTAAATATTACATAAAATAAATAATCTTTTAAAGCAGTCAAGGTGAAAGGATTAGGAATGAAGGAGACAAACCCAATGCAGTGACTGTTTTATGTTAATATGCGTTGTTTATGTGATGGTGATAGCTTGACTACATTTTTCTCTTTCTGACTAATTTCGTAGTGTTCCAAATCTGCCAACCCTCCATCTTTCTTATGTTCCTTTCTTGTTCCTTCACCTCCTTTATACCCAGCCACACCTTTCTCCCTTAAAGCCTGGGTTATACTTTGTCATAGGACGGTGACAAAAATAGCCAATCTACAAGTTCACAATGCTGCTATTTTCGGCGCACAATGACAATCGTTTGATGAAGCATCCTTCCCTTGCTTTCCTTTTCCTTCCTTTTGCCTCCCCCCCTCTAGCCCGACTTATCCTTCGTTACACGACCACGTCACTCGAAAAAAGAAAATAAATCCATTACTTTTTTCCGAGCGACGTGGCCGCCGTGAGACGAAGCATCGATTTGCTCTCCTCTTAGTCTCTCCCCAGTCAAGTGCTTCTGGTGGTAAATGTAGTTATGGAGTAAATTCACGTGGACACAAATCTCAAATAAAATAAAATAAACAATCTGTTCCATCTCAGTTCCTCATACGAGTTAGTACAGCATAAATAACCCATAGGAGTTAGTATTGCATAAATAACTGCATCCATGCAGATCACACACATTTACACATATAAGACAACCTACGCCCCGCCCCCAAGGTCATCAGGGATCCCATTATCCGTTCCCTTTCTGTGTCCAACTGTTTCATCCGGGTATAAAATAAAGGTTTGGCACAGAAAAAGCTGTCTTTTCTCTCTTTCTCTCTCCATATTTCCATCTGTGCCCGACGTGTACATTATTATAATTTAACACAAGAAATAAAACATGCCTGTGTCCCGGTTGGTATCATTTCTGTCCGTTCTTTTAGCATAGAAGCCTCTCTTGAAAAATAGAAATGTCTTTAGCCGAACAGAAACCATTTTCTTCTCTCCGTATAGAGATAAGTTCCTATAGTCTAGAAGTTCCTGTTTCTCTCCTCCTCAGTGCAGCAAATCCTCCTCATATACAGATCTGATTAAATTAGCCACTACTCCAAGTCCACCGTTACTCCAAAATAACATCCAACCCCTCCAGTTCACCGAGCCACGCGGTAGAGAGAAAAACGTCCAAATCACCGTGGCTGAACCACAATGGGCAGAAAGTGAGTGGCGGTATTTTTCCTGCGTGTCTTCCTCCCATTCTTGGGTTTGCCATTGGTGTTGAGTCCAACAAACATGGGTTTGTTCTTCCTGTTGCGGTTTTCTGCTGAAGCGTACGTGTTGTACTTGTTCTCCTCGATGCGCTCGATCAAGCGGCAGTCCGGACCAAACTCTTTCTGGAGAAAAGGGAGAGAAAAGAAAAGGAACGGTATGAGACGATGTAAATCTGACTGAGTTCCCAGAAGTTCTCAGAGTGGATGAAACTCAGCCATTTATAAGTTGAGTTGGACATCAGTTGGTAATTGTGTGTACAGTTGGGTGCCACCGATATTGTCCCTTATCATTTGACCCATTTAGGCCTGACCTCAAAATTTAAAAAAAATCCTTCTAAATCCTCTGTTTTCTGAAATATATATTTTCACGATTTTTCAAAAATAGCAGACCTACAAGCTCGTAGCGCGCCACTCGGTGGTGCGCTATGAGCTTGTAGATCTGCTATTTTTCAATAGCTAAATTATAACATAATGTTTAAAACACCAAAAGGGGTTCCCGCCCAAAATGGGTTAACTGTCCTTTTGCGCAGATCACGCAAACCTCAGCAAAAAGAAAAGGACAATATCGATGGCCTCCAACTGTAAATCTGACTGAGTTCCCAGAAGTTCTCAGAGTGGATGAAACTCAGCCATTTATAAGTTGAGTTGGACATCAGTTGGTAATTGTGTGTAACTAACTGTCAACCGATTGGCCGTTTTAATTCTGAACGGGAACCCCTATTGGTGTTTTAAGCATTATGTTATACTTTAGCTATTGAGAAATAGCAGATCTACAAGCTCGTAGCGCGCCACCGAGTGCCAAGGCAATGAGAGAAAAGTAGAGAGAGAGAGAGCGACCGACATTATGTAAAAGTTAAACTGGGGCAATGTTTTTCTTGAATAGAACAGACATAAGGATATGATCAGACATCACGCTATTGTCGAGGGACAGCTGCACTCACCAGTAGAAGGAACACGCAGTAAATGGATTACATTTTAGAGCCACTGATCTGAAAGTCTCGCTGAAGAATAAGGGCTAATTTATACTGCGCTAAGTGACTCCTGTCGTGCCACGACACGTTTTTCAGTTGAACTAATTATTATTTAGTCAGGAACACTCACATCATAGATCAGATTTAACAATTTATTGCAAGAAATGGAATACGGTTAGGCCTAGACTCGGCGTTGATGGCTCTGCTCTTTTAAGATGTTCCTGAATTAGCCGAGCGGTATATGCTAAGCAAAATCGTGGCAAAACACAATGCAGAAACCCCCCATGGATATAAAAGAGCGGAACCAAAGCGAGACAATGCAAAACATTTATTTCAAGGCTGGGATGGAGGGAAACTGGCAAAGCTTAATTGCCAGCAGCACCGTGTGTGGCAGCTCAATCCTCAGATCCAGTGTAGGAGTCGCTATTTGTATGTTGTGAGAACGAGAAGCTGGTGTGTAGAAAAGCATGGCTGATTAGAAACAATGACTCAGTCAGCAGTGCGACAGCTGATTACAGCTGAGGGTGGTGAGTATGACTCCCGTGTTCCTGCATGAACTAACACAATATATGCTTCATTTACTTAAAAAAAAAAATGGTATGCCCCTTTTTCTCCCAATTTTAGTAGTTGCTTATTAATATGGCTCTCCTGCCAGTGAGGAACCCCCACCGGGAGGACGATGTAGTGCTTCCCGTCCTACGCCTCCCGTTCCAACAGTCCCCACACTGAGGCCTCATTCACACCTAAAAGACACCCGTCTTGTGTCTTGTCCGTGTTTAATGGCCGCTCCAATGCATTTCCAATGGAAGTCACATGGTTTGACAAGACCGTCTTGTTTGATGGCTGTGTTCTTCCCTCCTCCCCTCCATGTGACATTGGAGCGGCCATTAAACACGGACAAGACACAAGACACGGACAAGACAGGTGTCCTTTAGGTGTGAATGAGGCCTGAGACAAACAGGCCGTCCTATGCCTCCCGTTGTTCCAACAGTCCCCACTGAGACAGACTAGGCGCCGGGCATAGTACACAAGGATCACCGTCCTCACCAGGCTTCCCTCCCTCCCGCCAACACAGCCAATCGTGTTTGTATAGAGATAGACGCTCTGGCCAAACCGGATGCACCGCGGGGTATCCCCACCATAAAACACACTTTGTTGAAAAATCTGTTATTTTGTTCATTGAGCAACACAACCGTAAAAAAAATGTGGTTGGAGAGCTTTCCACTTCCTCAAATCCTCTTCCAATCAGTGACAGTGTCTCCTCTTTGATTCATCTTCTCACCACTGGTACTACAGTTGGCCATAAAGCCTGATTTAATGCAGAGGACGATTTTCACACGTTTGATTGTAGGATGTACAAACTATTTTTAGCAAAATCAAAGCCGACGCTAGAAAATGCAACACTAAATTTAAGCTTGTTAAAGGACTTTAGGACGATAGTGGTGGTCTACCATGTTTAGCCCATTGACTATGACTCAAAGCTATGACTCCACTATGACTTGACATTACTGCCGACCGTTTTCCAAAGTATATTGTGGTCTGTTTGATTTCTGAGGAAGCCATTGTATTCAGCTAATTTCAGTAGGGTCTATGGCATGATGGAACTAGCTTGGGATAGGGAATCGATTACGGAAGTTACTTCATTGTCGTGTTTTAATGGATTCTACTTTTAAGCATGATGTTCTACTTTCGCTATTGAAAAATAGCAGATCTACAAGCCACGAACGTTTTTAAGTCAAATCTTTCCTTCTGGGGAGGTCCCTGCTGGGACAACATTTACAGATGTGGGTCAATTACATATAATCTTTGGGGTCCTTGACATGAAATAGTTTGAGAACGAAACATTAGGTTTTTCAGAAAACTGCCAGTGGTGCTCAACCTTTTCCATGTCAAGGACCCCCAGAATTTTCTGAATTAGGCCACAGACCCCCATCTGAAAATATGTTGTTCCAGGGATCACCCATAAGCAAAGATTTGACTTAAAAACGTTCGCTGGGAAAGAAAATATATTCAAAGATTTGCACCACATTTTCATGAATTTTCAAAAAATCTACAAGCTCGTAGCGCGGCACTCGGTCAGTTTGGTAACCGTTAAGGAGAAAATGGAAAACATGCAAAATCTAAAGATGTAATCCATTAATGATAATGCTTAATACGGTTTATGTTTGTGTACGATATATGGCCAAAGCTGTGAATAGTCAATGACATCATGTACTGACACCCATGTACTGACATCCATGTATTGATTGATTTGATCCAATCCGATCCGATCCGATCCTATTCCCGACACACTGCATCAGATCTCTTCACCTTCACAGAATAGTCACCCCATAGAACATTGGTTCCCAAAGTGGGGTCCGGGGACCCCCAGGGGTCCTTGAGGGAGTTCCAGGGGGTCCTCAGCTAAATGATAGTTTGGAACCAAATGGAACCTAATGGGTCTGTAACTCTGAGAGTGTACAAATGGAACCAAATGGACCCTAATGGGTCTGTAACTCTGAGAGTGTACAAATGGAACCAAATGGACCCATTAGGGACCCGTTAGGGTCCATTTGAGCAAAAAAAGGAAAATTTGTCATGATTTAAAAACAAATTCAATGATTTTTTTGAAGAAAAAAAAAGAAAATCAAAGATAAATTAGAAAAAATAAATGTTTAAGTAGCCTAGTAGTGGAAATAGCCGATCTACAAGCTCGCGACACGTTGTGAGCTTGTAGATGTACTATTTTCACTATCGTTTGGGTCCCGGGGGTTAAAAAGTTTGGGAACCACTGAAGTTGAATCATTGTGACAAAACGACGGGCGTTATGACGCGAATCACACGATGACTGTGGCTTACATTACATTACCCTGCTGACCACAGCCACAGGTCAATGAGACCTGCTGACCACAGCCACAGGTGGTCAATGAGGAGACCTGCTGACCACAGCCACAAGTCAATGAGGAGAAAGGGGATCTGAGAGCAGTTTACTGGAAGATCCACTGGTGGCCGAGAGCCCATCATCATCAGCCAGTGGATATACTCACAACCAAGAATGTACCTTCCGCAAAACACATACGTACACACACATGCACGTACGTGTGGATACACATGCGCATGTGTGTATACGGGTGTGCATGCATGCACGCACCACGCACACACACACATGCACACGCACACACTCTCTTCTCTTTCTCACTCTCCCAGGCCACAGCTGTTCAAATTGGTTCCAGAAGTGAAACTGAATGTTCCCAAAGCAAAAATGAGCATAGTTTGTAGACACTGTGCAGCCGTTTACTGTAACTAACATTGGTCACAATAATTTATACTCCACCGTACAACAGACTTGGCGTGCCGAAAATAATAGACAATCCACAGGCTCACAATGTCGTATTTTGCGACGCGCTGTGAGCTTGTAGATCTGCTATTGTCTGGCGTGCAAACCCCGTGGGGTTTAATTGCCAGCAGCACCGTGTGTGGCAGCTCAATCCTCAAGATCCAGTGTAGGAGTCGCTATTTGTATGTTGTGAGAACGAGAAGCTGGTGTGTAGAAAAGCATGGCTGATTAGAAACAATGACTCAATTAAAGTGGGTGTGAATAATGTTGAATAAACAGCGATCGGAACTGAAACAACAATCACAAGTGACATGAAAGTAGTGCAATGAAGCAACGTCTCCATGCGGGAACACACCGGCCATTAACACTTTACCAGATGTGCAATCCTGCCCAGAAATGGCTCCATATGCAAATTCGAAACCATGCGGAAAAATATTGATTGCTAAAAAAAAAAATCACACCCGTGTGAACTGAGTGGTGCAAGGTCTTATATAGCCTGATCAGCTGTGGTCTGACGTAATGTCAGTGACCATGGTAACCATGCTCACCTGTGCACGGACACGTACACAGGTGCACGGACACGTACACAGGTACACAAACATACAGACAAAGCTGGTTGTTGGAGTGGTTTGCACCACTCAAAGAATTGTGAAATATTGCACAAAATTATGAGCATAATAGTTGAATGCGTTTATCATTCATAATGAAATCCGTTTTCATTCAGTGGTTTAATTAAGTTTGACGTTGGTAGAGAAACCGAAGCGTGCCATTTACATGTGTTTCATTTCCATGTATCAATCTGGTGATATAATGAAATAATGTTTTCATTTGACTACTGCCCGGATAAAGAAGCCACTGTCTCTAAACCCATCCAGTGTAATGGTATCCCGGGCCCTTCGCTTAGTGTGTTACTATAGCTGGTTGTAATGGTATCCCGGGCCCTTCGCTTAGTGTGTTACTATAGCTGGTTGTAATGGTATCCCGGGCCCTTCGCTTAGTGTGTTACTATAGCTGGTTGTAATGGTATCCCGGGCCCTTCGCTTAGTGTGTTACTATAGCTGGTTGTAATGGTATCCCAGGCCCTTCGCTTAGTGTGTTACTATAGCTGGTTGTAATGGTATCCCAGGCCCTTCGCTTAGTGTGTTACTATAGCTGGTTGTAATGGTATCCCAGGCCCTTCGCTTAGTGTGTTACTATAGCTGGTTGTAATGGTATCCCGGGCCCTTCGCTTAGTGTGTTACTATAGCTGGTTGTAATGGTATCCCAGGCCCTTCGCTTAGTGTGTTACTATAGCTGGTTGTAATGGTATCCCAGGCCCTTCGCTTAGTGTGTTACTATAGCTGGTTGTAATGGTATCCCAGGCCCTTCGCTTAGTGTGTTACTATAGCTGGTTGTAATGGTATCCCGGGCCCTTCGCTTAGTGTGTTACTATAGCTGGTTGTAATGGTATCCCGGGCCCTTCGCTTAGTGTGTTACTATAGCTGGTTGTAATGGTATCCCGGGCCCTTCGCTTAGTGTGTTACTATAGCTGGTTGTAATGGTATCCCGGGCCCTTCGCTTAGTGTGTTACTATAGCTGGTTGTAATGGTATCCCGGGCCCTTCGCTTAGTGTGTTACTATAGCTGGTTGTAATGGTATCCCGGGCCCTTCGCTTAGTGTGTTACTATAGCTGGTTGTAATGGTATCCAAGGCCCTTCGCTTAGTGTGTTACTATAGCTGGTTGTAATGGTATCCCAGGCCCTTCGCTTAGTGTGTTACTATAGCTGGTTGTAATGGTATCCCAGGCCCTTCGCTTAGTGTGTTACTATAGCTGGTTGTAATGGTATCCCAGGCCCTTCGCTTAGTGTGTTACTATAGCTGGTTGTAATGGTATCCCAGGCCCTTCGCTTAGTGTGTTACTATAGCTGGTTGTAATGGTATCCCGGGCCCTTCGCTTAGTGTGTTACTATAGCTGGTTGTAATGGTATCCCGGGCCCTTCGCTTAGTGTGTTACTATAGCTGGTTGTAATGGTATCCCGGGCCCTTCGCTTAGTGTGTTACTATAGCTGGTTGTAATGGTATCCCGGGCCCTTCGCTTAGTGTGTTACTATAGCTGGTTGCGGAAGACGTCATGGGAATTTGGTTACAGGCCATGCAGCAGAATGCCTTTCTTTCTTTCTTTCTTTCTTTTTCTTTCTACCGTGTGTCATTTCATCTGTGGTGCGACTCCAGAGAGACACGCCGAAAGTTAGGCCCTTTCAAAGTAACGGGAGAGACAAGAGGCGGGGGAGGGGGGGGGGGGGGGGGGGAGTGGGACAGAGAAAACAGAGAAAACAAGGGCCACTCTTCCCCCCAGAGGGACTGATGCAGAATAGAGAAGCTGAGGGGATTGTGTTTCCCTTTTCTGAATGGGAGCGGAGGTAAGGTAGTGGACAGGACAGGGCTCACACAGGTTGGGCTGTTTGTGGTGCCTATATTTCTGGAACAGAGAGTCTTGCTGCCTTGTTCATTGTTGTGTTTTTTTTTTTAAAGCACTCAAGAGTCAAGACAGCCCAGAGATGGACTGTCTCTAACTTGTGGAGAGCTTGTATAGTGTCGTGGAGTTCAGCTTTTTGTGTCAACCTGGGCCTCTCCTCTCCTCTCCTCTCCTCTCCTCTCCTCTCCTCTCCTCTCCTCTCCTCTCCTCTCCTCTCCTCTCCTCTCCTGTCCTCTCCTATCCTATCCTTGAGCTTTCAGGGTAGGAAGGGAACTATGGTCCAGTCCTGAGCTCTCACGTTGCACTGTTGTTTGACCGCCGGATCAGTGTGGTGGTACAAAGTTGCCGCTTACAAGTGGCTGAATATGTTTTTTCGTATCAAGGGTAATTATTTTTTGGGCATTTGAGCCACGGACGACCATTTGATGAGATTTAGCCTCTCAGACCCAAAATGTAGAATTCATTTGTTGCCATTGTTGGATAAGATGTTGCCCACAATCCCATGCTGTATTAATGTTGGTATCATTAGGAGAGATAACAGGCAAATGTTGATCGAAATCACAATTCTTCTATTATAAATAGAATTATAAATCTTATTTATCTTATTTATCTTATTTATCTTATCTTAGACGTTCACCAATAATCTAACTTTTGAGAGTGTAAAATGAAACCAAATGGACCCTTGGTTTCATTTTACGCTCTCAAGAGTTAAAGATCTATAAGGGTCCATTTGGTCACCAACTCTACATCATTTAGCATGGGGACCACCTGGAACCCCCTCAAGGACCACTGGCTGAAAACCACTGGAATATGTGGCTGGCATCTCCCTTAGCGATAGGGTGAGAAGTTCAGTCACGCGAGAGAGACTCGGAGTAGAGTCGCTGCTTATTCGCCTGGAAAGGAGCCAGTTTAGGTGGTTCGGCCATCTGGTTAGAATGCCTCTCGGGCGTCTCCCTAGGGAGGTCCTCGAGGCACGTCCCACTGGGAGGAGACCCCGGGGCAGACCAAGGCGCAGTTGGAGGAAACACATCGACTCACTGGCCTTGGAACGTCTCGGGATCCCCCCAGGAGGAAGTCACTAATGTCGCTCTGGAGAGGGAAGTCTGGAACTCTCTGGTGGAGCTGTTGCCCCCGCGACCCCGACTACAGATAAGCGGTTGAAGATGGATGGATGGATGGATGGATGGAATATGTGAACTCACCGCTCCATACAGCTCTCCGTTCTTTTTGATGGCCAGGTAGTAGTTACTGCTGAGGCCTTTGATCGCCACCACTCCAACATCCACTGATTTGATCTCCAACACACCTGAAGCAGATAGAGGGGGGGAGGGAGTATATAAGCTCATACAGTTTTGTACTACAGACTGGTACTTTAGGACTGGCCTGTTGGAAAGGTAATGTACAGCAGGAGCCATACAGCTGCTGCTGAATAAGCTCACACTGGTGCTCCCTAATTGAATTTATGTTTAAAACAGCAAACAAGAGGACTGTCGACGCACACTAAGGGATGGATAAATGGGCCGACGTGATGGTTGAATGGTTGCCTGACGGTGAGTCCCCGGTTCAATTCCTAGTATAGCTGCATAGGCCAGGCCATTTGCTGTAGGCCTATGTCATGCTGCCCTATACTCATCATTGCTTCTTTCTTCAGAGAAATGTAATGCATGGAGGTGTCAGCCTATAACTTTAAAGTTTTAAATGATAAATATAATAATACAGGCAAGAGAGAGAGAGAGAGAGAGAGAGAGAGAGGTGTTTCTTTGCAAAACTTGTATTAATTAATAAATAATTTCAGTGCCGGAGAATTTTACTATCATTGGCAAACCATGATTTTTTCTTCTTGACCTTTCTCAATGTGTAGATCTCAGAAATGGTGGATATACCAACTGCAGAAATGCAGCATTTTTTTTTAATATGAATAAACTGAATAGCCTTAGTATGATGCTTCTGGGTGAACCTAAACTTTAGCCCACCCCCCCTCTCTCTCTCTGCGTTAACTGTGCGACAGTCACAGAACTGAGAGCGGCCCCCGCGCCTCTTCCATTCGTCCAGTGGTTAGCTGGCAGGCCGTACGTGTGCCATGGGACCGAGGCGTGAGCCAGGAAAAAACATTTCTCCATTCCATGTTTGTTTTTCTGACCAGGGGAGCACGGGCAGGCAGGCAGGCGCACGGGCAGGAGGGAGGGAGGGAGGGAGGGAGGCCTGCGTGGCCGCTGCACTGCCGCGTCTGTATCAGTTTCCAGGCCTGAACCAATTACGGGTTTAAGCTGTGGTTCCCGGCCCTTTCTTCCTCTCATCCTAAAGTCAATTATACCAAGCCATAAAGCTATCAGGGGTTAGAGAGGATTAGGTGAAGGGGTCTCGGGCCAGTAGGAAGTGGAGCGGGGGTCACAGACACGGTAGAAAGGATGAGGGAACAAACAGGGGCATCACATCCTAAAGTAAACAGGCATCATCTGGTGGAATAATTGGTAAAGTCAACTGTTGTCACCGACGGGGTGCCCCGTGGTAGCCGTTTTAGACAGCGGGCGGAAACCTGTATTGAATGGTGGGTAGTTTGACAGCTCCTACAAAACACTTACACGCTACATCTTTATTTTTTTTAGGGAAAGGCAGCAACGAAATATTATAATACAGCATGAGACTTTATTGCGCATCATGTCCAATCATCGCCTCTCTTTGACCTTCAGTCTCCGAGAGGACAGTCAGTAGATTTGTAACATCCTGCAGCCCTGGTGTGATTTTATAGCGGTTCAAAGACAAGCTGAGGAGGCCAGGGGGATGCACTTTAGGAGCCCTGTCACATCATTCTTTGATCAGGGCTAAATCATTCAGGCATTCAGACTCATCTGGAGGCATCTGGCCACTAAGTGCTTCTGCTTGAGCACTCTATATAGATCCTCATTTTCTGTCTCTGGCTTTCTCATGCTACTATCTATTACCATTTATATACGCATACTGCTCTATTATGGTTTATACGCATACGGTTCCATCTCCCTGACCGTGACTCTACGGTGTACAGTATGTCTCTCTCTTGTTCTGTACTTTTGCTCCCTCCCATTCTTATCGTCTCCTGTTAAGTAATGTAATTTTGTGCTTATTTATACTAGTCCACTTTTGTACTATTCGTTCTCTTGTGAGGTCTGCTGATAAACAGCTGCATTATGCGCACGCACGCACGCACGCACGCACGCACGCACGCACGCACGCACGCACGCAGCTCAACACAGGACAACACAGATCTAACCCAAGTCGTAAAAATGCCATCTCCTCAGCACCGTAGCTGACATTTGTGAGCACTCTCTCGTCCACTTAAACCCTTAAATATACTTTGGTTGACCGGAGTCCCCCAGGGCTCTATACTCGGTGCCCACCTTCTTTCCCCCTCCACAAAAAAAACCCTTCGCAGAAAATAGCCGATCTATACTGTACAAGCTCAAGCTTGTGAGCTTGTAGATCTATTCCCGCCGAATGCTATAGCTAGCCCATTTGTTGCAGGATGTTCACCTAATATGACGCTAAGGTTAAAACTATAATGACACTGGGGTTCATGTGGTTAAACCTGTTTGATGTGGTGATCCAGGAAGTTAGGAACAGAGCACAGGGCTCTTTTATGCTCCGCTTATACTACTTACCAGAAGCCTTCAGTCTAGCTGGCCTAGTGAGTTGAAAGACTGGGTAACTTGCAACAAAGGGCTTAGACTGCAACAATAGTTTCTGATGGAGGAACGTGTGTGTGTGTGTGTGTGTGTGTGTGTGTGTGTGTGTGTGTGTGTGTGTGTGTGTGTGTGTGTACGGCACATGTGTTTGTTTTGACCTGAGGTCGTGACAGATGTACTGTATTTGTGTTAAAATATATACTATATGAAATGCATCACATACAAAATCTTGAATCTTGTTAGTCCGCCCGCCTTTCTCTCTGTACTCTCTCTGCCCTGGACCCCCAGCCGAAATCTGTATTTTAAACATTTCAAGGCTTTGAAGATTATTATTTTTTTCTTTAATGATTGACATTGACTTTGAAATAACATGGAGGTTTTTTTATAACAAACATGGAAGAAGAAGGGTAAAAAAAAAAAGAAGGGGTCCCGACATTTCCAGTATCAACATTTTTTTGGGGGAAATGACTAAGGGCAAACACCTGTGTGTGTAACCCAGGGCCGCGTTACAACCTTCATAAAAGCAGGCCAGCTAGGAACATTAACACAGGCGCGCTCGCGCACGCACGCACGCACACGCGCACACGCACACGCACACACACACACACACACACACACACACACACACACACACACACACACACACACAGAGAGAGAGAGCTGTGCTTTTTAACTGTAGGAGGAAACTGTTTATGAAGCACTTTAGAATGTGTTTAACCTCAATGTCTGCTGGGTTTTGTAGTCAGATAGTATGACACCAGAATGTAGTGCTGACAGGAATCTGTCAGCTGTAAACAAAGTTGAAATGTACCTTGACAGTTATATAGTGTACCTAAATGTCCTGGTTTCTGGTCTATTCCTAATCCCTGTACATTACTAGGTGCTTATATTCTCTATTATTACAATTATTATTAGTGTGGTTGCCCAAAGGGCAAGCAGACTATAGTTATTGTCACACTTTCTTATTATTCTTAATAGTAAGAGTAACCTACCTAACGTCCGCTGTGATTGGCTGAGCTTTGCATACCGTTTGTAGTAGCTAATTGGCTGTTGTTGGTTACGTTACGTAACCAATCTATGTTTACGTAATGTTTACCTTAGTTACGTCTGATGACGTAACTAAGGTACGTTTGGTGATCAGCTGGGTATGTATGTAATACTATGTATGTATGCATGCATGCATGCATGAATGTATGTCGGTCAGGGTAAGAATGGTGGTTCCTTATTGGCTGTTGATGGTGACGTCACTAAGGTACGTTTCAAGGTTGGTATAAGGTCAATAATGGGTCAGTTGTAAGACAGACATTAGTTAGTAGCAGTACTTGGCATGCTCTGCTTGCACACAAGTAGGCCATGTATGGCCTACTTGTGTGCAAGGCGCAAGTTGGCACCTCGACAGAGTGCATTCTAGTTATCATTATTATTATTATTAGTAGTAGTTGTAGTATAATTGTAGTAGTTGTAGTAATAGAGAGTATGCGCGTGACATCATCATCAAACCCGGAAGTTATGCTGAATGTTAAACTCACTTTGCATGTTGCTTTGCCACTCGCTTTGCCACTCGATGTGCCATTCACTTTAAGCAAGCGCATACTCTCTATAGTACTTGTTACTCATAGCTCACGTATCTCTTTTTTCTGTCCTACATGTTTTCATAACTGCATCTGAAACCCTCTCACACTCAGGGACTCTCTTACTTCTGTATGGAACACAGACGTCTGATTCCGTAACACCCGGTGCTTGTTTTCCTTTTGTTTTTTTGTGTGCGACGGAGCAGTCTATCAATAAGTGCTTTCATAAATCACTGCTTGTAACGCGGGCTTTCTGCTGCTGGCTGCTATTGCCTTGGATTAGTTTTTGTCTTTCTTCCATGCTTTGTGGGTGGTCGCCGTAAAGTTGTCTGGTTCCTTCTGACAGTTCTCATTGTATCTCATTTAGTGTAATTCTCGTTTTTTTCCCCCCCCTTTCTCACCACTTTCTCTCTCCCACCCTTCTTCTCTTGTTCCTATTTCTCACACTTCACCTCCACTCCCTTGCTTCGTGCAGTGGGGGGGGGGGGGGGGGGGGGAGTCACCAAGTGCACGTACTCAAGTACATTTAAGAGGCACTGTACTTTAAAGAGAGAAATATAGTAGTTTTTATACAACCCGATTTATTTGACAGCTTTAGTTACTTTGCAGATTTACCGTAGATTAATAAAATAAAAAATGTATTTGAATTAGGCCTAAATATATTATTACATGGATTAAGCTACTATTCAAATCACCTCCATCTGTACCAGCTGCAACATTGAAGTGATGACGACCACATTAAATACCAACCAATAACATGGTATCTATCATTCTGTACAATGACTTTCACTTGTTCTACATTGAATATGTTGATGTAAATACTTGTGTACTTTGACATAAGCAAGATTTTGAATCCACTTGTAACAAAGTATACGTTCACTCTGTGGCATTGCTACTTTTTTGAGTACTTCTACCACCACCGTTCATCCATGAAGTATTCCTCTCACCGATTATGTCCTCTCCACCAAACAACTAAACCGACGTAGCTTTCCTCACTTCACTCATCTCCTCTCTTTTTCGATTCTCCCTCTTTTTTTTTCTCTACCTTGTTGGTGTCTGGCTTCCATCTCCAGCACAGAAACAATAGAGTGTGCAGACTGGATCACGCTCCCATGGAAATTTATTGTATTACCACCAACTGTAATATAATAAACAAGAGCTAACTCCAACCATCTTGGAGCTGCAGACTCGCAACAAGCCAGACATGCACTGGAGTATTATATTATCTCAACTAATCCACTGTCCAACACACTATAGCAGTGATTTTCAACCAGTGGTCCTTGAGGGGCTTCCAGCCTGGTGGTCCCCAGCTAAATGATGGAGAGTTGGTAACCAAATGGACCTTTATTAGATCTTTAACTCTTGAGAGCGTGAAATGAAACCAAATGGACCTGTCAGTTTCATTTTACGCTCTCAAAAGTTACATTATTGTTAAACGCCTGCGTATAGGTATATAGCCTGAGTATTAGGCTATACTTAGAAGTCTATACAAAAATAATTCTTATGTTGATCAACGTGTCCCTGTTATCTCCCCTATGACACCACATCAACCCACACACACACACACACATATATCCCAATAAATCAAATGTTTGTTTCAAATCATTTCGTTATACTCGGGGTCAGCTGGGCTTTGCTGTCTAATGGACACCAAAGGGCCACAGAGGGAGGCTGAGAAGAAAAAATAGAAGGCTTCCTTCCTCTCTCACTTCCATCAGCACACACAAATAGTGCAAACACGTACACGCGCAGTTGCGCACATATGGTACTTGTCGGTGCGCACGCACACACACACCCACACACACACACTTGACCCTTCCCCTGCACCCTGGTTGCCCCCTGCCTCTAGGAACATGGCCAGTGAGACTCCAGCCTGAACCTAAAGGTTAGGGGAGGTTGTGAAAATGTTTCCACTGTTTATCCAAGGGCTTTTTGAAGATTATACTGCGACTGCTCACATGGTGACCTCATCAGCACTACGGACGACTAGAGCAGTGAGTGGGGGTCCACACACACACACACACACACACACACACACACACACACACACACACACACACACACACACACACACACACACACACACACACACACACACACACACACACACACACAGTCTGCGGTGAGTTGAGTGGGGGTCCACACACACACAGCCGGCCTGCGGTGCGTGTGTATTGTGAAAAACCTCACTTGTTAACAGCGTTGGGAACACCACCCCTCACCCAGTGAGAGCTTTTACGTTACGATGTCTTGGTTCTTTCTTCCAATTCCGATGCTCAGGGTTTTTTTGTTGGAAAGAACCCCCTTTGCTGTGTATATTCCTAGAGCCATACATTTTTCCCCAAACATTTTGATATTAAAAAAAGGTCATGTCCATGAAAATACTTTTTGTTTCTCCCCTGCCTTGCAAAAAGGGACCTCTGTGTCTGTGTTTTTAGCATATCATGTTTAATTTGCATTAGTTGAGGTCTAAGCACTGCAGAGATCATTTTTCTCTTTGAAACTATAGCAACAAAGTGACTGAAAATGACAGATTTGCAATGACACAGGAATTTACGTCTGTGTAACTCATGGCAATGACTGATGGGTGGAAAGAAATGTATACCAATGGAGAAGACAAAACAATCAGAAATGAAATAATGTGACTGTAGAAAGCAACCCCGCAGTACAAACAAGATGCTTGAAATATGTATTTAATAAACAACAAAAAAAAGTGAAATGTGAAACAAGGCTCTACAGGCCCTAATAACAGAGTTATCGCAGGCTTGCATGTGGATCATACCATGGACAGTCTATGACAGTCATATATGACGTGGTATCTATGACTTTAGTATTATTATATATACTATTTCAAAACACATAAAACATAAGTTGCTGCTGTGTGCCACGGACAAACAACATACACACGCACGCACGCACGCACGCACACACGCGCCGTGCACACACGCGGCACACCCCTCTCCGAGACCGCTTGCCTCCTACAGAGTTGTGCCATGAAAATGAATTATTTGAAACTAACAGGTTTTCATCGTTGCAAAATCACAGCTGTTTCCAATATTTCTTGAGCAGGTTGTTTCCTAGATTTTTTTTTTCCTGTTCCTATGCTCCGATTAATAGTTCTCTCATTTCGGAGACATGACAGAACAAGAAAGAAGCTCATGTTGGGCCGGCCCGGGAATAGAAATACTGCAAGTTCTGTTGAGGTACTATGGTTTACACTCATGTGGCTGAAAACAGTATCATCCTACACTAACTGCCCACATCAAAGTCATCTCTGGCCAGTGGCTCTGACCAGAGCTGAGAAAACACCAGTCTGTTTCTCATTTTCAGCACGACCAAACATTTTTTCATACGTAGAATTCTTGGGTTAAAAAGATTTTGTTTTCAAAACCTATTTCACGGTATTTCATCACTCTTTTTGTTTTGTATTTTATTGTTTGGCCATACAAGGAATTCCATAATATCACATTTTCATGAAGTTGACATGGGGTTGGGTCCCCAGTCTGTTGCTGACTGCAGGGTGTATGTCTTGGGGTGCAGTAGTACAGTATTTCCTTAGGTAGAAGAACGAGTTGTGACCTATGCTCACTGTTCTATTTAGCTTATTCTTGCCTACAGAATGATTTTATTTCCTTTCCTGACAGGAACACTTACACATCTCTCTCTCTCTCTCTCTCTCTCTCTGGGCAGAGGGGGCCAAAACCGCACTGTTCAAGCTGTGTGTGATTGTAAAACTGGCCGAGGTACACAAAGAAAAGCAAGTCCAGATTATTCTGAAAACAAAACAAATAGGATCACCTGAGTGTAAAGCCGATGTTTAAAATACCAGAGGTCTGCCTACCCTACCCAGCCAACAGATAGCATTACAATACCAGAGGTCTGCCTACCCTACCCAGCCAACAGATAGCATTACATTTCCTCTGCCACAGACTTGATCATTCCAGTCCGCATGGGTTGAGATCATTTCGCTGTTACACAGTCGTGCAACAAAGCGTATACCGGTGCTTTCGGTGTGCGCTGGTGTCGTGTGTCAAAAGCAGCCGATCTACAAGCTCACGTCTTGCCGATTGGTTGTGTTTGGCGTGCAACGCGATGCAGTGCGGTCGGTGTGAGCTCGTTGTACAGTAGATGGGCTTAGCTATACTTTCGCTTAAGATATATTTGGTGTAGAAATGGAGATCCCAAACCTTTCAACTCGAGATCCCAAAAGATATACATTTGGTGTCACCCCGGAATCCAAATCCAAACGCACCCTCATGGTGCATTGTGAGCTTGTAGATCTGCTATTTTCACCATTTCTTAAAAAAAAGTGTATTTTGTAGGAAACACATTTTTTTTGTAAATCATATTTACTCACAACCCATAAAAGAATGTGCCCATTGTTTGGGACAGACTGGTGTAAAGGGAAAACAGGAGCGGGCCTAGTGTAGAGCCCTGGGGGACTGTGTTCAGCATCAGCAAAGCACATATAAGGCTTTAAGTGGTTAACACCAACAGCAACACTAAAACCACCGCAGAACATTACGTAACTCTCATTTAGAATGAAACACCAAGTGAGGCAAATTCACAGTGATGTTAATGGTGGTTAGATCAAGGAAAAAACATGCAGCCGTCTGAGGTATTGCGATTCTTGTAACGCAGTTGACTTTGTAACACGAACACTGCCAGTTTCTGTCAAAACATTTCACAGTGCAATGACTGAGGGGCAAAAAATAGGTTTTCAAGGAGGGGGAGGGGGAGGGGGGTGGCTGTGACAGCAGTCTGCATTTCCCGCATTTCTTTTTCCATTTACATTACAGTTGCCAGCGCAGTGTTGTCTAATTGTTGTGGTTTCAGTTGTTGGCATTCAACCTTTTTTAGATATGGAAAACATGTCACTTTGCACCGCAATTTCTATGCAGTCTACATACAGTATACCGTACAGTACATGTTTGTGGACTCATGCACAGATACTCTGTGTCTCACACACATGCACGTACGTGTGCACGCGCACAGAGTCTAATTAGCCGGCATTCCTGCCTGCTCTGTTCAAACGGCTAGGCTCTCCAGATGCTTCCCCGTCGACTCAACCCTGGGCTCCCAGTTTTACCTTTGATGGCTCCATTAAGGCCCTCACACACACACACACACACGCACGCACGCACGCATGCATGCACGCACGCACACACTTCCATCTGTTCCTGTGCATGCACGCATACAGGAGAATGGGTATGGCAGTGTGTTTGCCGGTGAGTGCGTACGTGCACACGTGTGTGTGTGTGTGTGTGTGTGTCACTGTGTGTGTGTGTGTGTGTGTTAGGAGGGGGGCTTTTCCTGAGGCAACTGGTGGCTGGGGCAGCAGCCCTGGATCTTATCCATCACAGATGCTACACCCCACCACCCACTGCTTTACCGGCCACAAATACTCCATGTTCCCACACTGGACCAACACCAGGCCAACACCGTCTGGAGCAATACTGTACCAATACATGGAGCAATACTGGAACAATACTGGAGAAATACTGGAGCAATACTGGAGAAATACTGTACCAATACATGGAGCAATACTGGAGCAATACTGGAGCAATACTGTACCAATACATGGAGCAATACTGGAACAATACTGGAGCAATACTGTACCAATACATGGAGCAATACTGGAACAATACTGGAGAAATACTGTACCAATACATGAAGGAGCAATACTGGAACAATACTGGAGAAATACTGTACCAATACATGGAGCAATACTGGAACAATACTGGAGCAATACTGGAGCAATACTGGAGAAATACTGTACCAATACATGGAGCAATACTGGAACAATACTGGAGCAATACTGTACCAATACATGGAGCAATACTGTACCAATACATGGAGCAATACTGTACCAATACATGGAGCAATACTGTACCAATACATGGAGCAATACTGTACCAATACATGGAGCAATACTGGAGCAATACTGGAGAAATACTGGAGCAATACATGGAGCAATACTGTACCAATACATGGAGCAATACTGGAGCAATACTGGAGCAATACATGGAGCAATACTGGAACAATACTGTACCAATACATGGAGCAATACTGTACCAATACATGGAGCAATACTGTACCAATACATGGAGCAATACTGTACCAATACATGGAGCAATACTGGAGCAATACTGGAGCAATACATGGAGCAATACTGGAACAATACTGTACCAATACATGGAGCAATACTGGAACAATACTGGAGCAATACTGGAGCAATACTGGAGAAATACTGTACCAATACATGGAGCAATACTGGAACAATACTGGAGCAATACTGTACCAATACATGGAGCAATACTGTACCAATACATGGAGCAATACTGTACCAATACATGGAGCAATACTGTACCAATACATGGAGCAATACTGTACCAATACATGGAGCAATACTGGAGCAATACTGGAGAAATACTGGAGCAATACATGATGGAGCAATACTGGAGCAATACTCCAATACTGGACCAATACTGGAGCAATACTGGAGCAATACATGATGGAGCAATACTGGAGCAATACTCCAATACTGGAGCAATACTGGAGCAATACTGGAGCAATACATGGAGCAATACTGTACCAATACATGGAGCAATACTGGAGGAATACTAGGGAAATACTGGAGCAATACTGGACCAATATACTGGACCAATACTGGTCCAGTATTGGTGGAATGTCTTTTCAAATGGGGGTCCGTAGGCTATAATTAGTGTCAATTTGGGGGTCCTTGACATGAAAAAGTTTGGGAGCCACTGATATAAGGATCATCTGCAACTACAGAGTCTACTCTATACTCTGTAGTTGCTGGTCTCCCTCTCGTCTCCTCGCCTTTCTTTTCCCCCCCTTTCTCTTCTGTTCTTCCTGTCCGTATGTTTCTGTCATGTTTGTGTGTCCGTTGTACTGTATGCTCGGCGACAATCTGTCACACAATATAAACAATGAGAAAGACGCTTTGTCACAACAAATAAGCCCCAACTTAAGATTCCTGCGGATAGTAATGGGTCTCTTGAAGTCTGAAGCCACTCTCTCCGCCGAGAGTTGAAACGACGCAACGTGACTAGAATACATTTTTCTACTCGGGAGACTTTTGTTTAGGGGCGGACAAAAAATAGCAGACTTACAAGCCCACGACGCGTTTGTGAGGCGACACGTTATGAGCTTGTAGATTGGCAAGTGATACCATCGTGTGTGTGTGTGTGTGTGTGTGTGTGTGTACACGTACGTAGCAGCATCTCCGCCTGTGGCTTCGAGACGAAATCTGGGCCTTATTTCACGCATGTTGTAGCCCACACGTTAATAGAAAAGAGAGCTGAAGAGATGGGAGGGTATCAGGCAATGACGACAAGAAATATGTAAATGATGATTGAAAAGAGAGATGACACAGTCCTCCGCCCGACTCCCCAGTGAGTCTGGTCAAAGCGCTTCATCTTTGAAAAAAGATGAAAACTGCAGTCTAACCATGACCGTATGAATGAAGTATCTGTGTGGGCCTGTGAGGAAATGGAAATGTTGTCTTTTATTTGTGGTTTATTTGTGGGCGGATATGATTGTCCAGATAAGTTCACCCACTCACGCCCCGCTCATCTCTCTGTCTGCGGCGCTCTCTCTTGCACACGCACGGACGCACGCATCCACACACGCACGCATGCGTGCAACACACACACACACATGCGCGCAACACACACACACACACGCTCTGTAGATGACCCTGTACTCTGAGTAATGGGGTCAAAGGTTAGTCATACATCTGGACCACTGCACTTCTGTGTGTGCACGCATGCACGCAAATGTGAGGGATCTCTGAATAGTGCTGAAGAGGGTTGTGTTTGGGAGAAGAGAGAGATCTCTGAATAGTGCTGAAGAGGGTGGTGTTTGGGGAGGAGAAGAGAGGGGTGGTGTTTGGGGAGGAGAAGAAGAGAGGTTGGCAAGAGTTGCATTACAGCCGATATTACAAGGTCAGATTGACCATCTGAAAACAACTAGCTGAAAGTGTTACAGGACAACAGGAGGCCACGTTCAATTGTAAGCTTGAATCCCAATTTAAATCAAAAGACAATGAACATCCTAGTCTCGGCATATCCATGTGCTATATGGATTTCAGATGTCAAGTTGAATCCATTAAAACCCGGGAAAGCAATGCCGCGTCGTTTTAGATTTGAACAGACTTGAACAGATTTCAACCATTATATGATATACAAGCTTTTAGAAAAATCTTGAAAATATGTGCAAATCTTTATACTTTTTAAAGGGAACATTGGTAATTAAAATCTGTGCTTCTGGGGGGTCCCGGGAACAAAATATTTTGAGATTAGGGGTCGGCTGCCAAATGGTATAACTTTAGAGATGTCTGTCATCAAGAGCTTTCTGTCATTACTGCCTGCATCTCCTCGGTGCCTGGAACAATGGATCTGAATTTGTAGACGGCCATTGATCACTATAGCTTATGCATCGAACTGCAAAGCCCTTTTTTCACTTTCCCAAATTGTACGCAGTTTATTAGCGTATATGACCGCAGTTTTTGCCGTTACTGCGCATGGCTGGCCTGCTCCGTACCTCTGTACCGTACCCCAGAGGAGTAAAGCTGAGCGCTTAAATTGCAGCATGTTGTTTTTACTCTGATATGGAGGGGTTGACTGGGCTGGAGAGAGGTAGGCTAGGAGAGGAGGAGGGCTGTGGGGAAGGGATGCCTTGTTTAGGGCTTTGTGTCCATTTATTTCCTAGCAATTTATTCCAACATTTAGTTTTTGAATAACGGACGGGCTACACCAGAGAATGTGCACGTGACGCACGCAAGGGTATTGCGTTATCCGCATGCCTGGTGTAGCCGGTATAATTGATATCAATTGGTTCTTTCCAAATGCGCTGTACGTGTGCAGTAAATTCGACGCATACGCACACTTTGTAAACTTAAAGGCTGGTGTAGCGACGCGGCCACAGGGTGTGCGTGCGTGTGTCTAAAAATACGCAGACGAGTCTCACGTGTGTGTGTGTGTGTGTGTGGTCGTGATGTGACGATGTGGCGGGTCGTGTACGTGCGTGTGTGTGACAAAACACATGGACCGCAATGTGTTGACGGGATGCAAGTGTGTCTGCATCTGCTTTTACTGTGTACTTTTCAAAGCGAGCGTATGCGTGGAATTGACTGCGTGCGTACACAGCGCGTTTGGAAAGAACTAATTGATAGCAATGATACACCAGGGTGCGCGGATACGCAAGCCCCACATACGCATGGCTTTCAAATAGGACTAGATGTGCGTGTGTGCGTATGCGGGATGGCCGTTATGCGAACAAAAATAAAAGCCAGAGTACCGAACGGGTAGCCTATGGACTAGTACAATTTTGGAGAACCACTGATATAGCAACATACTGTACGTTTATTCAGAAAACCGTTTAGACATTGGTAGAATCGGCCTCAGGTCTTCATTTGTTAGATCAAAAGGCAATAAACAACCTCTCGGCATATCCTTTCAGAAACTTAATGCACTATACATTCCAGATGTCAAGATTAACTTGAGTACTGATCTCACCATTACCAAGCTACAAATGTAAGGCTATACAAATGGTATCCATAATACAATCATCAGGCAAACCTCTTACCTCCATACTTAAATCAATGCTCATATGATATGATTAATGATCATAATACTGTGTCACCCAGAAAGAATAGCAGATCTACAAGCTCAAAATTGCATTGCAATACTATTTTTGAATTTGAACTGTGAACAGTAACAGGTTCCCACCCGACAGCAAACGATAAGAGTGTTGCACATCCCCCGAGAGTCTTGGGGAATGAATGGTTCAGAGCCAAACCATTGTAACGAGGTGTTCATTTCTCAAACTCAAATCAAGTGTGATCCTGGACTGAATCTTTCAGTTAACAGGGATACATTAGTGAAATTTATGTGACAATCTGTGTGGGATTATAAGATTGGTCCAATGTGCTGCGTTTACTTTGTTTCTCCGCAATATTTGATATACAGGCCTAATGCTGTCCTTGATTTTGCCATTTTGAAAACACGTTCGCCCCAAACATGTTGTTGGGTTAGTTGGATTAGTTGTATACTAGTAAAACATAAGTGACATTATGACTCTTAAGTCCATATGATGATACAGGGTTTCTTTTTTTTTAAAGATATTTTTTAATGGCTTTTTGATAGGGTACAGGGGGGAGGGGGAAGACACACGGCAAAGGCTGACGGGCTCGGGACTCGAACTCGCGGCACGCCGTCAGGCCGGACTGCCGGCCTAGGTGCCTGGACCTCTCAGCCGCGGCCGAGGCCTGATACAGGGCTTCTACAGTTGGTGGTATCAATTCTAAACAAGGTTTTACATATTATATAAATCCGTCATTTAACTGTTTGAAAATGTTTCCGTGTAGTTTGAACGTCGTTCAAACTACCACATTTTTGTGGCTCATTTCCACAAAGGTGTATATTAACCAAATGGCGCATAATATGTTACGTGAGAACTTCAATATCAGGGTGAACCCTAATCTCTCAGCACCACTGCCCCAAACATGTCGTGTTGTTGTTAGTAGGAATAAACACAGAAGCACCCGGAAGGAAGTGGACTAAGAAACGGGAGGAGCCTAACCGATTATCTGTTTAGATTATCTGTTTTTTCAATATGTTTTCTCTTTTCAAATCGGTTCCCAGATTGAGGTGAACCTGATCACTTTGATTGTGATGACCTTCTCACCAGCATTGTTTCCAGACAGTTACACGTTCCAGTCAATGAAATTACAACATCCTTGGGCGTCTAGCAGTTACACACCAGTAATACCAGTATACCTGGTGAGAGCCGTAACTCTGCCGCGTGTTCTCAAAATACGCTTAAATACTCATGTTGATTTTCAAACTTGTCTGTGGCAAATATTATGGTTATTATCTTGGGTAGAGTTTAAACAGCCTTGAGCGGCAGTGGCATATGCACACAGGTTTTATTTATGGCCGCGCAGGAGAAGAAAGTCCATGAAGATGTCAGGGTTACATAGAATGAAAAGCAACGCTGACACTAACCTCTGCCGCATCCAGTGCCTCCTCATAACTCTCTTTTTATGGCGCACACTCTTGCCTTTTCCCATGAGAACTCTTAATAGGCTTGTCAAGCAGAGAGTAGGACAGGGTGAGAGAGAGAGAGAGAGAGAGAGAGAGAGAGAGAGAGAGAGCTGAGATCGAGAGGGCGCAAGGGGGGGGGGGGGAGAGAGAGAGAGAGAGAGAGAGAGAGAGAGAGGTGGGAGAGGAAGAGAAAAGGAGCGAGAGAGAACAAGAGAAAAGGAAAGTGAGATGCCTAAGTCATGCCTAATATGTAACGCTGTACGATTAAGTACAAATCAGGCTTGACAGACTGAGCGATGGAGGGGGAATGGCATGGCTTTCAGGAAGAGAAAGCGCTGCTACCCTACCGTATACCGTCCATTTCTACTGTAATACTGTTCCCGCACCGAACACCCTGCCACCTCACCCCATGTTCCTATGCTCACCCCCGACACATCCCCACGTTGGCATGGCACCGAACACCCTGCCACCTCACTCCATGTTCCTACGCTCACCCCCGACACATCCCCACGTTGGCATGGCACCGAACACCCTGCCACCTCACTCCATGTTCCTACGCTCACCCCCAACACATCCCCACGTTGGCATGGCACCGAACACCCTGCCACCTCACCCCATGTTCCTACGCTCACCCCCAACACATCCCCACGTTGGCATGGCATCGAACACCCTGCCACCTCACCCCATGTTCCTACGCTCACCCCCAACACATCCCCACGTTGGCATGGCACCGAACACCCTGCCACCTCACCCCGTGTTCCTACGCTCACCCCCAACACATCCCCACGTTGGCATGGCACCGAACACCCTGCCACCTCACCCCGTGTTCCTACGCTCACCCCCAACACATCCCCACGTTGGCATGGCAGGAGGAAAATCTCAAATTGACCGTCATAAATGTTTCCTGACTGGGAATGTATATGTAAATAAAATGTACATTTTACAAGCCCTAGCTTCCACAAGAAAAGCGAAGGTTTTTGCAGTGACCTATTCACACAATGTTTATCAACATGAACAAATGAGTGTGGCAGCTTTTTGGGGCCACAGAAAGAATCACAACCATTTTTTGTTTTGTTTTGTGAAGCTGGCACAACCCCGTCCTAATTGAGCCACATGAAACACATGGGCATGGGCAAACTGCAAACACATGTCTGTTTGTGTCTGTGCCTCATCCGTTTGTTTGCAAACGAGATGTGACAGTCCATGTCGTACGCAGGAGAGAAAACAAGGACGGTTCTGTAGGGCCCTTCGGTTTCGCAGCATTATCGATGCTAATCACATAATGCCGTGCAGAATTTGGGTTTTAATTCCGTGAGTGCTCAGCTTCGAATGGAGCCTCGCGAAGTTAGAGGATAAATACTGGAGATGGCCATTGGCTTAATCTTATTTGTGGGGGTACACACACGCATACTTGCGCACACACGGACGCACGCGCTGTGCCACGCCGCGCAGAAGGCCCTGACCCCCATGGATCTTTGACAACATGATTAGAAAAGGCTCGGGGTGTGTGGGCGCCTCTTCTCTTCTATCTCCTCAATCAAATCTGTCATAATGACGACGACGCTGATTTGGAAACGTCTCCCCTGAACAAGCAACTGCATCTAAAAGCTTAAAGTAACTGTAAGGACATTTACTGAAGTACTGTACTTAAGTACAGTTTTGAAGTTTTCTTTGTACTTTACTTGAGTATCTCCAACTTCCAACTACATGTCAGATCCATTATACTTTTACTCCACTACCTTTATTTGAAAACTTTAGTTATACTTTGCAGATCTTCTTTGCAGAGTTTGTAGATCTGCTATTTTCAAAAGATTTTGTATACATTTTGAACTTTCCACGTACTACATTGCAGTACTATGCAATACTCAAGCATTGTACAATGCTTTAGTAGGCCTGTATACATGTACTTAGTTAGTTTCCACCACTGCCCAGATCCGATGCCCGAGTGTCGTTAGTGCCATGACGTGTGTGTGTGTGTCCAGAGCTAATCTCTGACCGATCTCACCGCCTTGCGCGCACTGCAGCCAGTAGACGAACGATCTACAAGCTCACAAGGCATGCACCTTGAATTGCGACACGTTGCGAGCTTGCACTGTAAATGTGCTATTGTGGTCCAAATGTCCACCTGTTAGGAGGCCATGCCCAGAACTGTTAGGACTGATGAACTGTGACTTTCATAGCACATGAACAGTGTGTGACAGTATCCTGTAAACATTTATGCAGGATTTTGCAGTGCACAGAGCAGTCAAGAACGGCATCTAATGGTGATTCTTTTGGTTGCGGTGGTGTGGGGGGGGGGGGGGGGGGGGGGGGAGGAGGCTTTTATTTTGTTGTTATAGTTGCAATTTGACACATCTGACACATCCGACAAGAGTTCAGCCGTCGTTGGAATTCGGGGGCCATTATTTCCAAGTCCAGAGACTTTTTTTTTTTTTAGCGCAACTCGCAGCAGATGGATGGTGAAAGGGAGCGACACGTAGGGACCCAGGGTTAGGTTTCACCCCCACTGTATGTGAGCTTATTGAAGAGGACAATACGATACGCCAGGGAGAGAGAGAAGGGAGAGGGAGGGGGGTGGGCGGCTAGATAGACGGGAGAAAAGAAACGGACACATGTTGCACATGAACACAAACAAACAGAGAGAACGTACTGGAAACGGACAAATGCCTTCACAAACATGCAGCCTCTCTCTCTCCCCTCTTTCCCTCTATTTGGGTTCATCTCTCACTCGCAATCTTCCGTCTCCACTGTGTGTGTGTGTGTGTGTGTGTGTGTGTGTGTGCGCGCACGCGACGGTGCGCGCTTGCGACGGTGCGTGGGTGCGTGCACAGGATCCTCCAGACAATTAAATGTCGTGATTATCGTCTAAAGATAAAATAAATAAAGAAATTATGACACGTTAATATACATGTCCTTTGAGTTGAAGGACTGGAATCTCACGGTGTTGTTTTTGGAAAGAACGCTGTTTAACCTCTGCTCATTTTACTGCACAGCCTGACTAATGTGAGGTGACAGATTAGTGCGAACATAAGCAAACTCATTTATATGATTGCCCTGCACGCACGCACGCGTGTATACATACATGCACAAAATGCACTCAGTGACAATATATCACAATATATCCAATATACAATATATACCCACCCCTTTCCCCCTTACTGTATACGTTTAATTTCCCTTTTTACCTCCTTACATGATTTCCTGTTTTTTAATATAGAAGTGTATATTTGTACGTCTCTAAATGTTCTGATGAATTAAAAATGGTGGACCCTGTTGTAAACAAGTGTAATGCTTTATCAGTGTGTCGTCCACAGTAACAGTCTTTGTATCGAGTTGTGCTTTCATGTGAAATGTACCCATTCTGCAACAAACTGTTAATAAATACTTCAATCAGTAATATATCCCTATTTTGAGCACGTCATTATATACATTTCCCCAAACATTTTGAAAATAGCACATTTACAAGCTTTTAGATGTGCTGTTTTCATAGTACAATGACGAATACTGTATAAGGCACAGACCGACAAATCTCTCCCCCTTCATCAACCGATATCAACCCCTCGTAATTCTGGCCATTGAGTCTGAAATATGTTGGAACATCTGTACTTTCTGGAAGGTAGAAATAACTGTTGTATTTCAGGAAATTGAAAAACCTTTGTCACAAGCTCCTGTTAATACCTTTCATTTGGGTAAATGTTTATGGAACAAACAGACAGACGTCACGTCACCACTTTCACTTCCACAACAATGTGGAGGAGTAGCCAAAAAAGGAAATATGGCCTATAGTGCGAAGCCTATGGCCTGACTCACACCTTTCGATCTAGCATACAACATTGATGCATGCTAGATGTAAAGAAAGGGTTTGTTTACATCTTGCCCCAATGCATTTCCAATGGAAGTCACATGGTTTGACACAGCATTTGTGTTTTACGGCTTTCGGCTGTGTTTCGACTGCACCCCACCCCCTCATACAACACAAATGTTGTGTCAAACCATGTGACTCCCATTGGAAATGCATTGTGAGCTTGCATCAGTCAATAAGTCTCATGCATCAGCTATACATCAATCTGTTGTGAAGGTGTGAGTCAGGCCTAAGGCATCGTCATCACGCATGAAACACACACACACACTCATTTTTCAGAGGGTTTTCAGATGAATGTCAGAGTACAGTTTATCTGCTGGACAGTCTCTTTAAAGCCATGACCTTTTATATTGGGGATATATCTTACATGCTACTGCATACTGCCTCAAAGAAAAGTTGTGTATGTGTATTTGTGCATGCATGCATGTGTGTGTGTGTGAGATAGAGAGGGCTACAGGCAAGGGGAGGGGGGAAGAGACGCTAATTGAAATTCCTCCAGCCATGTCTGGCAGAGCCTTGGTGTCTGAACACACACACACACACACACACACACACACACACACACACACACACACACACACACACACACACACACACACACACACACACACACACACACACACACACACACACACACACACACACACACACACACACACACACACACACACACACACACACACACACACACACACACACACACACACACACACACACACACACAAGCCCTAATAAAAATGGGCTTTGCCATATGGGGGCCATGTGCAAAACTGGCCTCTCCTTGCTCACTCGTGTGTGCGTGCGCGCGTGTGTGTGTGCCCATGTTCTCTTTCAGCAGGAGGCAGCTTGTACGACCCCAGAGATGGACAGGCCGATACACACCATGACACGTGTACATTCGTCGTACGTACGTACGTACGTACGTACTGTCGGCGAATAAGTGATAAAGTCCACTTTATGAACATTATGCCAGCTCTGTGACACATGTATGTAGGAGAATATGGTGATAAAGACCGCTTTACGGACGGTATACGAGCCCTGAGACACGTGTTGCTGCTTCCCATGCACCGTTCCAAACAGGGGATTCTCAACCTGCCCACATGGTCACATCATGGGCCCCCAAATGACAGAAGCCCTAGCAGCCCAGAGCATGGCCTAATTTCCGCTTTCGTCATTTTAATTATTAAAAAACGGCGAATTAAACACGTTAAACAAATAGCGGGTTTAGCGGATTACGCAGCACGACACATGGATTAAATAGCGGGGAACGCGGGTTACGCAGTAAAACTGTTAAGACCCGAGGCCGATTCTACGAATGCCTTCGAAATCAGTCGTTGTCACACTTTCAAGATCTTTCAAAAATGTTAAAAAAGGCACATGTACAAGTTTGCAGCTTGTATAGCTGGTATTTGTGAATGGCCCAATGCAACAATCTAAAATAAGTGGCACAGATGACTTCCCGGTTTTAATGGGTTAATGACAATATTAAAAAATGAATATTTGAAAAAAGAAATCACACCCCTGTGAAGTGAGGGGCGCTCTTCTCATCCTACATCGTCATACATCATCACATTCTGGTAAATCGCAGTCTTCACTTTTGATCCTCAATGGCTAGCGCCCCTCAATAAAAACAAAAGTCATGGTATTTTTGAGGGGAGCTACATCCCCTCCTATAACTCGGGTCACATTTGCCATTGACAATGAAAGGAGAATTTACGTAATAAATTCAGTTGTCATCTTACATGATCATGGTGAAAAGACGAGTTTTTTTTAAACATTGTATCATGGTTAAAAGATAATAACATAAGTTGACAAATTAATTCATGATGAAGTATATTATTATTTTTTATTGGATGATGTATACGACAACAAGATCGAGCGCCCCAGCGCCCCTCACTTCACACGGGTGTGATTTTTCTCTTTATAAAAATGATAGAATAAACATGCTCTGAAAATGCACACAGCCCACCCATCTGACCCCACGTGACCACTTATCACCAGCAATACGCGGTCAGACATTATGGGTGGGCCGTGGACACTGTCCAAGTGGGCCCTGGTCCAGGTGGTCTGACAGATTGTTACGCAGAGAGAGAGAGAGAGAGAGAGAGAGAGAGAGGCATGCAATGCATTTAGGGGGGAGCAGTGGTGTAAATCAGTGGTTCCCAAACTTTTTCATGTCAAGGACCCCCCAAATTGACACAAATTAGCCCGCGGACCCCCATTTGAAAAGATACGGCAGGGACCCCCCATAAGAGAAGACTTCTAGATCTAAAGATACGGCAGGGACCCCCCATAAGAGAAGACTTCTATGGCTCTAGCAGAGATTCTCAACCTTTTTAATGTCAACAACCCCCAGTTTGACATGCATTAGTCTACGGACCCCCATTTAATGACAGTGTGTGTGTGTGTGTGTGTGTGTGTGTGCGTGTGTGTGTGCGTGTGTGTGTGTGTGTATAAACACACATTTTGTCCCAACACAAACATTGAATGCCATTGACAATGAATGGACAATTTTGAGTGTTTGTGTAAACACAAACACTGCGTAACGCGAACATTAAAGATCAAGGTGAGGATGCAAATTCTGATTGGCCGGAATGAGATGATGTATACGCTGATAAGACTAACACTTCACACTTTGTAGATTTTGATAATTTTTTTCAAAACTATCCACTTATCCACTCCAGCCCTATACATTTCAGCCATTTAAAAAATTGCCGATCTACAAGCTCACAATGTGTCGCATCGCGACGCATTGTGAGGGCCCACCCAAATTAATATGCATTTGGCTGCGGACCCCTAATATTTGAAAATATGGCCTATATATATATATGTACAATCCCACATTACTCAGAGAGTACAGATGGAACCAAATGGACCCGTGACCGTGAGTGGTCCATTTGGTTAAATGAACACTGTGCATTATACTGTGTATAGGTTTAGAGGAAAGAGCTTGTAATCTGGAAGCCCTCAGCACTGAATCCCCAGACCGCCTGGCAGGGGAAAAGAGAACGATGGAAATGGTCATCAATTATTTAATTTGGTATCACTGTGTGAATGGGAAGCATCAAATAATGGTGGGAAACTGCGTCTAGGGATAAAAAAGTAGCCCCAGCTGTGTGATGAAAAAAACGTATGATCACAGTTGCACATGGGCCACACATCAAACCCTGATCCGGCCAGACACTTGCATACGAAACATTGTTGATAATGAATGTTTGCCGTCTTTGTGTGTAAAAAAAAAAAAAGAAGAAGTACCTGATTGTATAGGCAGATAAGAGTATATTTAGTATATGGCTGTTGTTGTTCTGATGATGTTTTATTTTGATACATATACAGTAAGAACAAGTGATGCATTTGAGGGAGCTGAAAATGTTTTAACTTTGTTTGACTCTCAAAACGGGTCACGAGTTAAACTGTTCCAAAGCCAGCGAATAGTGTTATAAAGCAAACAGGGGAAATTAATTAATCCATGAAGTTATCAAATAAATGTAATCATAAATATACTCGTACATATATTATTGCCAGCCAAATGCGATTACCCAATGCTGTAAACTCCTCTGCGTTAATTAATCCATTTGTAACATTTGGTTACATTTTGTACACTTTCAGAGTCAAATTAACATTGACGGTTTTACTGTTACGTTTCAATAGACTGTGTTCTACCCCCCACCGCCCCCATTAATAACTATTGTCCCCTTCCATTACTGTGCATTAACCCCCCATCAGCTTACTGGACCCCAGA